>NW_010294955.1:60753-60965 GCF_000700745.2 Antrostomus carolinensis
GGAGGGCTCCCCCCCCCCCCCCGCCCGCCAAGCCCCAGGCGCGGGGCCCTCTCCACAGCCAGCCTGGGGGGCCGGCCCCGCCCTCGCCTACACCGGGGCCCTCACCTCCGGGCTGGGAGGCGGGGGACACCTCACCTCAGGGGGACCCTTACCTAAGAGCAGCAGCTTCACCTCCCTGGCCGCCTTCTCGCCATCCTCCCGCAGGTTCCTGT
>NW_010294956.1:0-36688 GCF_000700745.2 Antrostomus carolinensis
GCTCGTGTTCAGCTTCTCGCTCACCACCACTACTCCCAAGTCCTTGTCTTCGGAGCTGGTCTCAAACCATTCATCACCCAACTTGTATTTGTGCTTGGGGTTGCCCCGACCCAGGTGCAGGACCTTGCATTAGGCCTTGTTGAACTTCATGAGGTTAGCACAAGCCCACCTCTCAAGCCTGTCAAGGTCCCTCTGGATGGCATCCCTTCCCTCCAGCGTGTCAACCGCACCACTCAGCTTGGTGTCGTTGGCAAACTTGCTGAGGGTGCACTCAATCCCACTGTCCAAGTCCATCTTTTCCTGAGGTAATAGGCTCCCCTTAGTGAAAGAAATTGTAAATTATTATCATTTCATATGGCAGAAAACTGCAAATAAATATATTTTTCTAATAATAGATCTTAGAATTGCCTAAAAGATTGGAGGGTTTAAGATGAGGTTGCTTATGGGTTGGAGGCTCTAAGTCTATTTAACAGGAAGCTATTAATAGAACAGAGGAGTTAAATTATATAATCAGATCGATGTTCTTGGTGAGTTGACAAAATCCCTGTTCATTTCTATCCCATATTTAATAAAATTCAATATCTTTGGGTGGTGAGTTTATCACTTTTTTTCCTTATGGGACATAAGTGGCTGTGATAGAATAAGTATCTTCTTCAAAAACACCTTCAAGAAAGACTATAACTATACTCAGTTCCATAGAGTGAAAATCTGAGGTCGAACTTGTCAGAAGTTGTTGCAGCATACTGTATATTATGGATATATTTCAACCAAATTAAGCTGAAGTCACTTTTTTTCAATGATAGAAAACTTTTAAATATGGCTCTAACATTCAGTCTGGCCAGGCATATCTGCAGTTAGGTATAGAAATTCTGCAGGATTCTGTAGGAAGGAAGAAGATAACTATATGTGGACAATTTTCACAAATTCACTTTACATTGTTTGCTCATTTGCCTACTTGCTTTTTGGGCTTTGTATCTTTGAAAAGTGTATCAGGTACAACCCACAGAGAAGGAAACTCTCCTTAGACTTGCAACACATGCAGTGCCTCAGCCATATCATTTCAATCAGGAGATGTCCTTTCCTGTGTCAAAACTAGTTCTCCATCACGGATAGTCAAGCTTCATTACTCCTGCTGGCAAGGGGATCCTTTGCTGAGAAGCATGCTCCACCTCTACCAAGCAGAAATTAAATATGAAATAAAAATAATCCACAGAATCATTCATGTTGGAAGAGAAGGGAAGGATCCTTTTCATAAACTAGGCTTGCATTTTTTTTTCCTAACTCTCCACAATTGTAAGTGAATGAAAAGCTGTGAGCTTTCTTTTTGGACCAAAAAACCAAACCAACCAAAAAAAAAAAGTAGTTCCTTGCTTTTTGTCACTCTAGTTCTGACTTAATTACTTTTTTGTGAACAAATACATATTTTGGATTTTCACCCTTTCCATATGATAGTGACAAAATTAAAAAAAAATAAAAAATCTGGGGTGTTCTTTGTTTTTCTTAATGTTTCTTTATGCTTTATGTAGAAGTGTTACTTATTTATCAGCTGGAGATATCCTTAAGAATGACAGAATTATATGTATAACTGAATCAGAAATTGATATGGGATTTCTGAAGCAGTAAACTTTTCTCTAGTTCAGGCGAGGTCATTGTAATGGTCTGTTCAGCTTTCAATGGAAACCACATGGATTTTCAGTTTGGTTCTGCAGCCCTGTCATCAGTCCTACTCCCACCGAGCAGGTAGCTTCCTATAATCTTCAGTAAAAGCAATAGTAGCAGCACCATTGTCTGTCACATCTGACAGAAAGAACACACTCAACCTGTTTCTACCTGTGTCATCTATCAATCACAGTCCCTACAATAGGACTTACCTTTCATCTTGGTGAAATACCCAAGGACTAAACAGTCTGGGAATAAACAGACTCCATTCACTTAGGTAATCAAGCTACACACAGGATACTGTCGATATCTGAGTTGATCATCAAATATTGATTGTCAGAAGATGATCATAAGCCTTCTCTCCCAGCTAGATCATATTTTTTAGAAATAAGGAAAACAAACAAACAAACCAACCCAAAACCCAAAAAAACCCCAAACCACACAGGTAGTTCCTCCCCAGCCTGTTTTGATGGAATATCCCTCCTGTCTAGTTACTGCTGAAAGTTGTACCGCAAAGACAAGCACTTCACCTTATACAATGAAGCCCAATACATTTAGACAGATAATCTTCCCTTGTTCAACCATGTAACCATATCCTTTATCATATTTATCCAAAACTAGTATCAGACCAATACTTCATATATTTATTTCAGCCTATGTAGCTTACATTTTACTGATGATTTTATGAATCTCCAGCTTAAGCTAAGAACCTAGTTTAAGAAGTCTGGAAGGACCTGATTTTAAAAAAGCTGATGCCTTAGAAGGTTTGAAATGATTGCTTGAAGTTAGCTATGCAAAAAATTAATGAGATGAAAAGTCCCCTAAAAAGCTGAAAAATATCAGTCTGTGTTTACAGACCATCTTACAGAGTTTCAGAAAAGAAAGTCAAGATCAGGTGTGCTAGAAACTACTCTTCCATATTTTAGTGCTGTATTTTCATTATCTTCAAGCACAGATATTGAAGACAAAGGTGTCTGGCCTAATGAGGTTTTGGAAGAGTGAAAAGTCCCAATAGAGCAACAGTTCAGTGCAGATACTGTTGCCTGCTTCTCAAATTCTTGGATTATGCTACATCTAGTTTTTACATATGTGTAGATCAGAGATCAGAGCTCGCTCATTGTGAAAAGCCATTTAACACCCATATAAAATAGCTTATTTCACAAGTGAACAAGCCAAAGCTTTTGCTTATTTGAATATCAGAATTAGATCCAAAACAGATTTAATTGAATATTCATTTAATGCAGCTTTAGCCAACTGAGTTACTTAAGTGACTTGATCCCATGAGTAACAGTATATCCACATACGGATATTTAATGAATGAATGTATGGAAAGTAGGCTTCAGCAGTGTCCTGTATAAAGTGCCAACAGGGTGATGAAAGAATAATTTGTACCCTAACATGCAACAGTTTTATACTACAGTATCTGGGTTGTGCAAGTAACATATGACACTTAACCTTTTACAAGCTGTTAAGATGTCTGCTTTGTCTACTGAGGCACCAAGGTGCTGCCATTCCCATATGGATCATCCTTTAGCCACATAGATCCCCTTTCTTCCTGGCACATGTGAAGTTTCTTGGGATTTAATAACAGCTTGTCATTCACTTACTGTCAGGACACTTGTGATCTCCGGTCTTCCCCATCATGGAGCAGTGCAGCAGTGTCTGGCCAAAGAGGTTTTACTTTTTCTGAGAGACCGTATGAAAATACATTTCTTACATTTTCTGCTCTCATCAGTCTTGAGTATCTTCTTTTATTTCTTTAGGTTAACTAGATCTCTCAGATGATTGCTATCCCATACATATGAAAAAAGACCTTAATCTTCTTCTGCCTTGTGGGATAGAGGAAGGGGATGTACTTTATGGTAGTACTGTTCTTCATACCACATGATTCTTGCTTTTTTGTGTTTTCTACAAAATCTATGGGACAGAAGATAATACTGTACTTTCAAAAAAGTGGCAAAACCTTCCCCTAAACACTCCTCTTTTACCTGTGTGGTGAGTTGGTCTGGGGCAGCTGCCAGACACAGACCTAGCTGCTGTCTCACTCCTCCTGCAACAGGGCAGGGAGAGAAAATAAGGTGAAAAAGCTCATGGGTCAAGGTAAATACAGGGAGGTCACTCTCCAGTTACCATCATGGGCAAAACAGATTTAACCTGGGGAAAATGAATTTAATTTATTGCCAATTAAAATAGTTTTAGATAGTGAGAAAAAAAAGCAAATTAAAACAACACATTCCCCTGTCTTTTCTTCCTTAGGCTCAACTTCACTCTATCACTCCCAGTTCCTCTACCTCCTCTCCTCCTCTGGGCAGTGAAGGGAAATGGGGAATGGGGGTTTGGGGTCAGTCTGTAATTTTCCCTCTCTGCAGCAACTTCACACATTTCCCTTGCTTCAGCCTTGGTTCTCCACAGGGCACAGTTCCTTCCAGAAATATCTACATGTTCCAGTGTGGGGTCCTCCATGGGCTGCAGGGTAGATATCTGCTCCAGCATGGTTCTCTTCATAAGCTGCAGTGGGATCTCTACTTTGGTATCCTTCTTCAGTGATCTTGGTGTTCACAGGGTTGATCCTCATACAATTTTTTTTTTTTTACTCACTCTGCCCTCTGGTATTTTGTCCTTTATTAAATACATTTTCACAGAGGTGCCACTTCTCTGTGCCATATGGCTGATGGCCTCAGCTGTGTTCTTTGCTGGGTCCATTTTGGAGCTGGCTGGAAGTAGTTGGAATGGGCTGTGTCTGGCACAGGACAGCCCCTAACCTCTTCTCACATAGGCCACCCCTGCAGCCCCGCCCTGTCAGCACCTGGACACAGACACCCAACTGAGCCTGCTTTCTGTCTGTTGTACATTGCATGTTGCCCTACTTGCAGCAGATATAACAGTAGTCTCTTCTTTTGAGAGAATATTGGTATACTCCTCCACGAGACTGTATTTCTAAAACCAAACACAGAGACATGCTTGAGAGCACTCAGAAGTGATAACTGTAAAAATAGAGAGATTTGAGAGAATTATTTGAAGAATCAGTATCTGAACATGGAAATGAAGTGAAACAGAAAAATATATAGGACATGTAGCCTGGAAAGCTGTAGCTAAAGGAGTCAGAGGATATACACATTTCTGTGGCTCTAGA
The DNA here is from genome assembly GCF_000700745.2 of Antrostomus carolinensis. Taxonomy (NCBI): domain Eukaryota; kingdom Metazoa; phylum Chordata; class Aves; order Caprimulgiformes; family Caprimulgidae; genus Antrostomus; species Antrostomus carolinensis. Next base: position 4,793 of record NW_010294956.1, read on the forward strand.
AAGAACCAGCAGAGTGAGCAAGAGCTTTTGTTGGCTAATAGAGGTTCAGAATTGCAAGCAACTCCTGTGTCTCTTGTTTTATTTCTCTTGCTGGGTTTTGTATATATACTTCAAATTTAAAAATAGCTGGCTGTATTTTCAGTTTCCCTTTTAACTTCATTTCTGTTTAGCTCCTTCATAATTACTTTTCTCCTCATGCTCACTACTCCCATCCATTTTCTTGCCCTTCATGTGTTTGGAAATGTTTTTCAGGACTGCTTGCCCCTTCACTTTTTTGAGGGACTAGTGTGAGGTTGACCAGTCTGTAGTTTCTTTATTCTTGTCCTGCTTGACAATGGGAGTGATACTTGCATTCTCTCAGTCCTTAGGAACCTCCTCCATCTCCATAGTCTGTCAAAGACAACCAAAAGTAACCTCACAATAATACTGGCCACCTCATTCAGAGTCACGAGTGCATCCTGGCAGATCCCTGGACATGTGTAATTTCTGTTTCATTAAATGTCCCCTAACCTGATCACCGTCCACTGATGTTGTGCTAATTGCTCCAGATTTTCATGCATATCAGTTCCAAATAAAGCAAATACATTTCTAATCCAAACACTTCCTGTAGCTTTCTACTGTCTAGGTCAGGAGGTGTCTACTCAGCTGTTTGGGTTTTCCAATTTTAGGCATATAAGTCTCACCCTATGGACTCAAGTCTATAGAGGTGGCTTGAATGTCATCATTTTCCATAGACGCATTGGCACTTTTGCACTCTATTTGCATGACTATGATCTGCTGGATTCCCACAATGTGGGGGACACAAAGGCCAGTCCCATGGTATGCTTCACTTCAGGTCACCTGACTCATTCATGAGATCCACAGATCAGTACAGATTAAGAAAAGGACACTCAGAAATAATTAATCATCATCATCTTTTTTTTTTTTTTTTTTTTCCATTAAGAATAATTAGAAGTTAGGATAAATTTTTTTGCTAGCTGCCTGTTTTTTATCACATCTTCCCTGTTGCAGTCTGCTGCACCCAAGCTGGAGATTACCATTCAGTAGCTGTGAGACCTGTCGGCTCCTAGTGACAAGAGACTGTGCATAAACCATCTATGTTGGAGGGAAAGATTTTCTAATATAGGTATCTCAAGCAACACCCCTCCTGTCTCACTGGAAACAGCCTGCTTGTATGTTCTTTCATTTTTTCCCTTGAAACTACAGTACGGTTAGACAGTTTCTCTCCTTTGAAAGAGAGAAATAAAGACAAAGGCTGAAAAGAAGCATCACCAATGTATACATTTGGTGCACTAAATTAAAACTGTGCTAGGAATACTACACCTAAAAAATCTGGAAAACACTAGATCTGCATGGCTCTGGGAACTTGTTTGTCAGAAGCTTTCAATGGTGAAAGAAAACAGTGTAGATGCTTTAATTAAGCAGTGTAAGACTTCACCTTGCATTAGTCTTGATTTTAGCCTCTGGAAATGGCTTCAACTCAGGCAAATAGAAAAACCTATGGGTTTTCAACCAAGGCAAAAAATACAAGTATAAGGAAATTGCTTTCAATTTTGCCTCTCATCTGAACAGGCACAAAGCCAGACAATGGCCAAAGAGCGACTGAACAAACTGCATCTAAAATACCAATTTTCCTGTAAACCAAATAGCTCATGAGAATACAAAGAAAGCATAAAGGGAATGAGAAGGCTGAAGCATGCCTCACTATCTCACATTCATGGATGAGACAGGAAATACCTTTTTCAGTCATAGAAATCTGTGTCCAGTTAGAAAATCACTTTAATGAGGAATTGCAGCAAGTAAAATTGAAAATTCTGGGTAGATGATGAGTTGCAAAACAGGAAAATACTTTCAGCCATATTTATAAATAATACTGAATCAGTTGTGCAAGAAATGCATTCAGAAATGCTAATACTAGATAAATTATCAGAGGTAAGAATAAGACCACAATATAATGTTTTATGTTTCCTGGCTCCACAAACCTCACTTTACAATTGAACCATTAAGGAAAATGGAAATATCTTCTGAGAAAGGAAATTTGGCCAAGGGCTTGACAAAATAAAAGATTTTGCTTCATGAACTTAATGGCTCTCAGAACCAAGGAGAAAGGAAATGTTGCAGCTAAAAATAAGGTCACTAAAATATCCTGTTTAAACAGAACAAGTATCCAAAAAGGAAAACATGAAAGACATATGTTTTTTGAAAAGATGAATAAAAAAAAGGGGGGTCCTCCGAATACAAACATTGAGAAACAAGTAATAAGCTAATGTATATACACTAAGTAGATATTTGTGTACACATACATGCATGTATATACGAATGATGCTAGTCAAAGGTCATTTCCTAAGAAACAGAAATTTGTGTTAAATAAAGACTTCTTCAATTTGTTTTCTTACTTTTGGCATTGAAGAGCTGAAAATGGAATTGAGTGAGATAAGAAACCTGGCCTCAGAGAAGTAACTTAAGGTTCAACTCTGAAATGCAAATTTTAAGACCCATACATACATGGTTACAGCTGGCAGGACGTCATCCCGTCCAATGCCACTGCTGACACAGGGTCAGCAACAGTAGGTGTGGGGGTTTAACCCACCGGTAGGACCATGTGGTCTTGTGCTCGCTCCCCCCACCCAGTGAGATGGGGAGGGAATGACAACAAAGGAGCACAGGATTAGGAGTGAAGGACAGGGAGGGCTCACTCACAAGTTATGGTCATGGACAAAACAGAATTAATGTGGGGAAGAAAAATCAATTTAATTTGTTACCAAAGATCCAAATAGCACAGTGAGATGCAACCACCATATCTTTAAGACATCCTCCCCCACCCCTCCCTTCTTCCCAAGCTCAAATCACTTTGCTCACAATTTCTTTACCACAGCGGCACAGGGGACAGGGAATGGGGGTTCAGTCAGTTCACCTCTGCTGCTCTTCCAGGCATGGAAGTCCAGGAACAAGATGTTCCAAAGCAAGCTTCCCATGGAGTCACAGACCTCTTCAGCTCCAGCCCAGCTCTGGCACGGAGTGGCTCTAGGGTCTCAATTCAGTCACACTTGCCCCTGGGATCAGCTTTCTGCTCCAGTGTAGAGGCCTCCATGGCTTACACATGGGTATCTACTCTGCTGCTGAACTCCCATGGGCTGCTGGGGACCTCCTTTACCTTCTCCTACTCCATGCATGTTGAACTGGGTGTCTGAACTTCTCTGTCCTCTCCCTCCTTCTCCTTCCTCCTGGCAACAAATCTCTCTCTTTTTTTAGGCCTATGGTTGTCTTTAGTTCAGGTCAATGGCCTCTCCTCCAGGTTCTCTGCACCTTCTTTTCAAGAAAGTTGTTCCCCTCACAAATATAGATTTGCAAATGTGTTTCTCTATTGCTAATTGACTCAGTCTGGGCTGGGGCGGGGTGTGTATCCTGGAGCCAGGGGAGCCTCCCGAAGCTTCTCACAAGGTATTCCCTTCCTCCACTGCCAATAACAGCCCTCCCCACACACACAGACTCAATGCAGTAAGTTACCCAGGATTATTACCCAGGATAAAGTTACCCATTATATCCAGATGGTTTTTTAATATTTCCAAGGTAGGAGACTCAACCACCTTTCTGGGCAACCTGTGCCCAGTCACCATCACAGTAAAGAAGTGTTTCCTGATGTTCAGATGGAAACTCTCATGTTTCAGTTTATGTCCATTGCCCCTGGTCCTGTCACTAGGCAACCCCGGAAAGAGCCTGGCTCTGTCGTCTTTGCAACCCTCCCGTCAGGTATGTATATATAGTTGTAAGATGTCCCTGAGCCAGCCTTTCTCCAGGCTGAGAGTCCCAGCACTCTCAGCTTTTCCTCATAGGAGAGATGCTCCAGTCCCTTTATCATCTTAGTGGTCCCTTGCTGGGCTTTCTCCAGTATGTCCATGTCTCTCTTGCACTGAGGAACCCAGAACTGGACAGAGCACTCCAGGTGAGGCCTCACCAGTGATGAAGAGATGGCAAGGATCACTTCCCTTGATCAGCTGTCAACAGTTTGTCTAATGCATCCCAGGATACTGTTAGGCAAGTGCACATATTTCTGGCTCATATTCTACTTGGTGTTTGCCAGGACCCCCAGGGCCTTTCATACCAAGCTACGTTTCAGCTGAATGGCTAAGATTGTTCCTCTTCAAGTGCAGGACTTTGAAGTTTCCCTTGCTGAACTTCATGAGGTTCTTGTTGGCCCATTTCTCTAGTCTATTGAGGTTCTTCTAATTGGCAGCACAACTCCCTTGTCACTCCTCCCAATTTTGTGTCATCAGCAAGCTTGCTGAGACTTCACTCTGCCCCATCAACTAGATAATTAACAAAGATACTAAACAAGACTGGATTCAGTATTGACTGGGTTATATCATTAGTCATAGGCCTCCAATTGGATTTCAGCCATCCTACTGGAATCAAACTGAGATATAATTTTAACAGGATGCAGCTCTTAATCACTTCAAGCCTAAATATCACTTGGGAAGAGTAAAGCCCAATTTCATGGGTGCACTGATAACTGGTGTAACCCTTAGCCATGAATCTAGTAAACTCCTTCAAAATATGTGAGATTAGGGCTAAACTATGTCTACACAATGGCTGCAAACACAGTTTAGTTGCTTCACTGCTACCCTGGATGGACAGCAGCTCTTGTACAGAAACTGCGTCAGCTTTGAGAGGAAAATTAAGATCTTACCACCACCCTGTGCTCCCAGCTGCTGTAAGTCTGTTAGGCTTTTCCCAAATTCATCTGATAACATGAGGTAGAAGATTCTTCTCTCTTGTTACCATTATGTAGAAAAGCCCTTAGATTGCTCCTAAAAAATGGCCAGTTAACTAGCATTGCTCTGACTTTGCCAAAGAGAAAGATGGAAACAGAATTGAGAGCTATCCCAGAATGCTCAGGAACCTACTAGTTTGCCAGTGAGGATCTGTGCTGCTTGAAAAAATCTGTACTCCATCTACCACTGCAAGATGTAGCTGGCTCTGTTAAATTTGCTCTGAGTACACTTACAGTATTGGACAAATCCACTAATTAACTAATGCTAAGCTGATATAAAATAACTTTTTTTCCCCAGCCCGTTTACTGTGGTCATGCTAAGACAGTCTTTTGTTATGTATCTTTCTTCTCTCCTCCCTTTGATAAAATAACTTGTCTCAGGAGTAGTTTTAATATCCTGTTACATTAATAGAAGGAGGGAGAGAGGGAGAAACTTTTGTTTGCAAAGCTTGTGTCTACATTAAATTTCACTGCTCTTCCATTTTGTAAGGATTTATCTGAGCTTGTTGATCCCAAATTAATATTGTTTAATTCTCTAGCATCCCATCAAATAATTATTTTGTGCTGTTTTATAATGATCAATGTAGGTGTGTGCTTATAGGCAAATAAAATCCTTGCCCAAAAGAAATTGCTGTCAAAATAACCAGAACACATTTTTATTAATCTCCTTCTTAATGTTATTAGAAGGGAGGTAAGATCAAAATATAAAACATACTCGAACAAAGTCAGCAACTCCCTAGAGTGGATAACATCAACAGTTTATTTCATACATCTCTCTCTCTTTCTTTGTGGGGAAAAAAAATAATCCAAGTATATAATTAAACTATACGATGTTTTTATGAGCAAATTTACTTATAAGCAGAAGTTTCCTCATAACATGACAGAACTTTTAACATTTAATTTGATAAAACACTTCCAAAAACCTGAAATTCAAAAGCAGATCTAACTTTTGTTTCTGTAATACCTTGTGTAGAAGAACAGACCATGTATATATAAAACAGTGCCACTCTCAGCATGTAATTAGCCTTTTAGCCTTTTAAGAATTTCCTCCTAGCAATTATGAAATTAATACAGTCACACAAAATGTTCTTATTTAAAACCATAAATTTTGTAATCAGGCAAAGGTGTATGTCCAGCTGAGTCCTCAGAAGACACTGGAAAAAATATTAATGCAACAAAAATACTTCAAGGGAATAAATCAACTGTATTTCTAATTCCAGTTAATCTCCACTATTTCAGTTTGAGTGCTCTTAACTTTTAGAGAGGAAAAATCCTGTTTGCCCACAAAGCACCTGTGCTCATTTTCCATTACTTCTAAAGAGTACAAATATTAAGTGATTCAGACACAACAAAGCTACACAGATTTTTTTCACGCATCCTTTAAAAAATTACCAAACACCATATATTTACCTAATATTTTATTTATTTGATAGTATTAAGCTAAAATAATATGAATAAGGAACTAAAAATAATTTTAAAAGCCCCTTTTCTATTGAAGTTAGAATTTTGTTTACTTCAAAATGATTCATTTATGTCTGGTATTTAAGAAATAAATATTCACAATTTTAAACTTACTTTAAAAAGCCTTGAAACATATTGTCTTCTCTTAAACATACATGTATTTGACCTAAGGAGTAGCATGCAAGAAGGATGGTAGCTCTTTCACTTCTTCCTACAGAGCTTTCACTTTGGATTACTTCTTCAATTAACCAGACAGACCAGTGCTGGTGGTGTTTTCATCTGATTAATATGTGTAAGAGCAAGGTTTTAAGTGAAACTCCAGTGGCTTCATCTGTGAGGTTTGTTTGCAGACAGAATTTGTAGAAATTGATTTTATTCAATGAATGTTGATAGTGTTTATGTATTTATTTGTTGCCCTATTTCTCTCTCATGCTTTATTATCTACAGTTCCTAGATAGTAACATTCTGTTTCTGATTTTGTAACTCATGGGCTTGACCATGGTATTCTTTCACCTGCTCCATCATGAAGTGTGCAGAAAAAGCTGTTCCGCAATTGGCTTCCCAGGAGGATCAGTTGCAATTTCTGGTCAATGTCAGCCTTGAAAGTGACAACTGACATTAAAAATCAATAACCAACTGTTGAGAGTTAACCCCAGCCAGCAGCTAAGCTCTCAACAGTCATTTGCTCACTCCACCCTGCAACAGAACAGGTAAGGAATCAGATGGGTAGAAGTAGAAAAATTGTTTGAGATAAAGACAGTTTAATAGGTAAATTGAAAACTGCATGTGCAAGCAAAGTGAAATAAGGAATTTATTCAGTGCTTCCCATCAGCAGGCAGATGTTTAGTCCTTTGAAGGAAAGCAGGGCAATCACGTGTAATGGTTACTTGGAAAGACAAAGGCTGCAACTCCAGACATCCTCACTTGCTCTTGCTTTCCCCCAGCTTTTGTTGCTGAGCATGACATCATAGGGTCTGGGATTTCCTTTGGCCAGCTGTCCCAGTTGTGTCCCTTCCCAGCTTCTCATGCACTCCCAGCCTATTCATTGGTAGGGCAGAGTGAGAAACAGAAATGGCCTTGACAACGTGTAAGCACTGCTCAGCCACAACTAAAACATTAGTGTGTTACCAACTCTGGGTCATAAATCTAAAACATCACACTATAAGAGCTGCTATGAAGAAAATAAACTCCCTCCCAGCTAAAACCATTAGACTAAAAATAAATACCCCTTATTCATATTGATTTTCAATAAAAACAAATATTGACTTAAAAAAGCCCAAAACAACCAAAACTAACCAACCAACCAAACAAAAAACACCAAACTAAACAAAACACAACCAGCCTAAATCAAAACACCCCAGAATACCATTTAGAATATTATGTTATTTCCCATACTTATATTAGACCTAAATAGGAGTCCACATTTTTCCTCTTTTTTATCCTAGACCAAACTTTGCTTCACTGAAAGGCTGCTCTGTTGCTTACTCATTACCCAAGAGCTATTCTGCAGCCACATTCTACAATGGTTAAGAATAATTTTCTTTAGCTGAGTATATTGCTCCCTCCAGGCTGAGTAGGTTTGAGTCTTACTCTGTCATTCCAGTTTTCTGCACAGTGCTGTAAAATGAGTACCAATTCTCTAAATCTGTCAGGAACTAAGCTCTCAAGGGAAAAGTCAAAGAACAAGTGCAAGCGTTTGGTGAAAAAGGAATATCAAACTTCTACAGAGGAAATGGAATAAAAGGAGTCCAAACAGAAGACATGAATGTGTCAAATGTTTGCAAAATATTATTAGGAAGCATGGACTACTGAGAGGATGTTGTATTAATCTGTAAACATTTTATGTGTATGAAACCAAAGTACATGGTTTTACTGTTGCCAGTGAAAGACAGCTGTTTTGACAGACCTGTGTTCAATGGGTTACTGGGTATTCAGCATTAGTCACTTATTTATGCAGTATTTGGTGTGCTTACTTTGAATTACCACAGTATCTGAACAAGATACCTTGCAGAGGTAATCCTAGCTGGTTGGTTTGGCTTCAGAGTCAGTAACAACACCAATTTGCCCCATGAATTCATGAAATGTCACCTACAGTCCCTAGATGATGTTTTGTTTTCTTTGGCTGTATGGATGAGAACTTGCTGTGTATTTCTGAAGTGTCTACCACAGTAGAATGCTGGGCTTCAAGTCCTTTAGACCCCATCAGATTTCAAGAGCAAGCTGGATTTTTGAAGACCAGAAGTATAGTAATCCTCATGCATTTTCAAATAATTTCTTCCAACGAGAATAACTTACATTCTGTTCTCTTGTTTTTATGTATAAGAGAAGGAAAGGCATTTCCAGGCATTTTGGACTTTAAAGATTTACATTCTAAATCCAATAAGGCTATTGAATATATAATGAACTGCTTTTATTGGTAAAAAGGTTGTTTGTTTCTGCTACAATAATATAAACTTCTGCTGACAGAAGCAAGCTGAATGCATTTTGGGTTCAGAAGCATCTTATTTATAGTCTAGATGCAAAATTATCTCCATTCACTACAATGTCTCATTTGCAGGTTATAATTTTGCTTTTTTCTGAAAGCTAGTCGGCAGATGTTTCCTCCCATCTTGACTCATTGTATTGGTGATAGAAAAATATTTTGGAACCTACTATGGTACCCTTCGTAAGGAGAAGTGGAGGACAGAACCAGCTTGTGTAAAACACACAGGATAGTGTAAGGAGAAAATAGTCTCTTTTGAATGTCAGTACAACTACATTATTCAAGTTCTCCAGTTTTTTAATTAAATCACTTTCCAAATAGTAGCATTAAGTAGCACAGCATTAATATTCCCTCCTTAAAAAGAGAATAGAATAAAATAAAATAAACAAATACAAATAGAATAAAAATAAACAAAATAAAATAAAATTAAATAAAAATTTGACACAAGTCTGAAAATAATACATAGCCTCATAATCCTCACTGTTTCAGTTCCCCATGCACAGTGACTAAATGAAAAAGGCACCACTATTTGACACTTTTGAAACTGTTTTAAATAAATTCTTTGAGAGTGCAAGTGATATCGATACCATTTGGTACCTTCTGTGGACATTTTTGAAAATTTGATCCAGTGCTATTGTAGGAGTTTGATTGTCTGAAGATGTTAAATTTCAAGGTTTCAAAACACATGACTACTAGAATTCAGCAACTCCACAGGCAAGATACATATTTTTTAAGCTTATTGGAATAGGAAGTCATTTATCACTGATAGAATGGCTTAGACATCAGCAAATTTGCTGCTTATTTTCCTCAAAATCCCAAAGTCTGTGAAAAGTAATTAAATTACTGCTTACAAAGCTGGCTAAAAGAAAAAAAAAAAAAAAAGCCATGTTCACATCTGGAGCAAAAAGGACTCAGCAATTTCTGTGAATATTTTTTCTGTCCCTTTCTTGACAAGTGATGGCTATAATCTTTTGGTTTCATTGGGTACTGATCTCTTCGGTACTGACCTGTTCTGGAAACTCTAGTTAGTGGAAAATTTATTTCTACATATTCTTTATCAGTACTTTTTCAATACTTTCTTTATACCTTTACCAGTAGCTCACTTTTGTCTTAAGCTCACACAGACTGGGACAAGTGGGTAGTGGGAAAAGAAATACAAACCACACATGGAAATCCTCTCTTGCTATAGAATCAGGACCACCTGTCTCATTTTGAGAGATACCAGAGTGAAAGAACACCAGAGATTCTGGGCATCTGGGAATTTGGTCTAAGTGTTTGCAAAATATTGAAAAGATGCAAATATTACTGTGTTTGAATGTCTGCAACTATTGTTTTGCTCTGAGATGGGTTAATTTCACATCTCAACAGCATTTAACTTTAATGGTCTCAAAAGTGATTTTTTTTTTTTTCAGTGTGAAGGAAGCATGAATTAGAACTAATCTTGTTAAAACCCATTAATGTACAATGTATTAACCCATACATAGCCAAATCTTTTTGTCAGTATTCATTTTCACACTTTATTTTGGCCCATGCTAGATGCACAGAACAGGAAAATCCAGAGAAGGCAATGTTGACATTAAAGGGCATCATCTAAAGCCACTCAGATAGTTAAAGAAACCCTTACATAACACAGCTTTAAACCACCTTGCACAGACTATGCAAAAAAGGTTCAAGCCAAAGGCAGCCTGCAAAGCAGTAATTGTAAAATGTAAGATTGTAAAATCCACAGAAGTCAGTGGAAAAACATTAATAAGACTCTGTAAGAATACCAAGGCTTCACATTTACACTATTATTACTACCTTAACATGGAAATTAGGCTAAGAACAATACAAGTTCTTAGAAAACAGTCTAATGTTAATGTCTTTGCACACCCTTCTAGCACAGAGAATTCTTTATTACGGACACTTTGTAATTTATAATAAATTATATTATTATTATTGTATAATGTATAATAAGTATTATTATTATTATTATTATTATTATTATTATTATTATTATTATTATTATTATTATTATTAGTGAGTATTAAGTCACTAATAGTCTGTGTTTTCTTACTAACAAACCAATCTTGGAGACAGAACTTGCCCTCTTTCAACAAGCAAACAGAGTAAGAATCTTTTATATTTTCCTTTACTAGATTGCCATGCCATGCCCCTTGTAGCTTGCCTCAATACAATTGGCATGCTCACCTAAAACTTTTTCAAAGTGTTTGAAAACACTTGCACACTATTTGGACAGCAGCTTCACTGACCCATGTTTGCACTCGCTGCATATGCAGTGCAGAGCAGAAATGAGTCAGAAAAACCCATGAGGACTGCTTGCCACAATTTCAGTAACTGAATTCTGACCAGTGACTTTGGATTTACTTCAGCACCTGTCAAATCCAGAGGACTGAAAAATTCACAATTTGGGCTAAGTATGTGGGTATTTTGCCCTCTTTAGGTTGCACCTACTAATGGACAGAAGTCTATTTTCTCATATTTCTAAAGCACAAGGGGGAACTCCTGAGGCATGTGAAGTGTGATAATTTCAATTAAATTCATTAAGCTATGGGAATTTATGACAGAGTTCGCCTATGCTGTCTCAAAATTTGCTGCTGAAGATGATATATATTTGCTAACCTAAGAATGCATTTTCCACTGTCCAACTGCTAGTTAAGAAGATTAATGACTGCTTTGTAGTTCCAATTAAGCTCCTTTATCACCAAAAGGGAACAAACAAGTTTTGATTTCAAAAGTATTGCTTAAGAAAGAAGAACAGGGCTGCATAACACTGACATTTTATTAGAATTCATTTGTAACAAATGGAACTTGTGTCAGCAAAGAACTGATTTTCATACAGACTTTCTTTCGCCACCAATGTAACGAAGTAAGAAAATAAAAAGCACGCCTTTCATTCTGTAAAACATTTATGCGTACTACTAATTAGAGGTAATTGTATCTTTTTTAACAAGCCATTTTACAAGGTAATTTTTTTAATTTTTCAGTCTATGCATCCAAAACAAGAGCAAAGAACACAATTTTTTATTATCTTTGTAAAGACACTCCAAGCTTGAATGGCAAAGCCACATAACGGATGGTTATGATGAGACTGTAGCCTTCTGATATCTGTGGAGTATCAGGCCACCAAGAAAAAAAAAAAAGAAAATATAAAAGAAAAATAAAGAAAACCAGGAGAGAATAAAAGGAAAAAAACACCTTGCATTTTTTTTTAGTCATTGCAAACATTTTTTTTTTCTTTTTACATGTTCTGTGTCATTTAAATACACGTAAGTGGATTTTATAAGCAGTTTCTTACAGATAGGTTCAAGTTATAACATTACTGGGTGTAGAATCAATAGGGCAGTGCATAGTACAAAGGATATACAGAAAGTGCAAATGTCCCTAGAGGGCCACTCCTTCCCCTAGCCATCCTGTCCACTATCTCTCCAGTCAAATAATTTTTTAAAAAAGAGCTAAATTAAACTTCTGTATAAATCATTTTTTATATATTTTGTGGGATTTTTTCACATTGTAACTAATTACAAAATTAGACAAAACTACACATACAAATGTAAATAATAGCACCGTAGTGGTTACACTGATGAAACCAATTTTAAGCTTGGAAATGTATGATGTATGTAGACAAAGATGCTCACAATTTAAATTAACTGTAGAAGGACTATATATAAGAATACAGAAAGTGGAATGCACATCAATGATGTTAACAGCTACGTTAAGAAACATAAAAACTAGAAGGAATATAATGCTTTCCTCACAAATTGGCTCTGCTTTTCTGGTTTTTTATTCCCTTATTTTCTCTGGAGCTTGCAAGACAGTCTGCTAGGAAGAATGCTCTGATCCTTTTACAGATACAGTGTGCAAGAATCTTCCCTAGTCTATTTTTCCAAAATGATGCTTTTTGGCTATTATGTTTTTCCGATCCACTACATCTGAGTTGAAACATGACCACACCACATAACCTAGCACTTCAATAATTATTTTAAAATCCAAATCAAGAAAGAACAAGAAACAGAAACATAGTGCACATTCTTCTCTGGTTCAGATGTGAGTTATAGAATCTCGTTCTGAGGTAGCCTTCTGTAGTACTTCTATTCCTTTTTTTTTTTTTTTTTTGTTTTTTAAATTAATTTTCTTTACAAAAGTGCTGAAATACAATGCTTGCTAGAGTTTGGTCTTTCATATTTTCCTTTCTGCTAGCACTGAGAAAAGTGGAAGAAGAAAAATACTGAGGTCACATTGACAAGCCATACCAATGCTCCTATTTGAAACCTCAGAGAAATAATTCCTTTGATACTCATGTACTGATAATGGCAGAAGGCATGATGGAAACCAGGATCAATGTAAATGGCATCCTATTAAGAGTCTCAAAAAGTACTTTGCACTGTTTAGAGAATTTTCTTTGTTACCTGGAAGAAAATGTAGTGTCATTTTCAAATATATCCTATGGACTCAGTCTTGCTAGCCTTACATGAACTGTCCCACTGAAAGCAATGGTTTGATTTTAGTAATCTGTTGACACAAGTGAATCAGTAGGACTTAGTCCAAAATTACAAAAAAAAAAAAAAAAAAAAAAAAAAGCATGAGCACTGCTAATGTCAACTACTGCTAGTGTACCGCTACATCTCTGCAATGATAACACTATAACCTGTGACACAGTGGGTTTGAAAAGGCAACAAGAAATAGATTTTTAATTTGTGAGCTGGTCTGTTATTTGATATATGGAAAGATAAAGGGCCTTGACTACCTATGTGTTTTGGGTTATCATTTATTACCATTCATATTTGATTAGAAACTGGAAATGCATATTTTTCAAAATTGTCTGATACATATATTAAAATGTCTGAAAATAACAGAGATAGGAAAAAAATGAATTAAATACAAATGAAGGCTAACTTAAAGAAATACTATTCAAAATAGGCATCAAATATAAGGCACTCTAAATGTAAAATTAAAATAAATCCCAGCATCCTCAAACAATGCTGTATGCCACAAAACATTTTGATTTCACAGAGCAATGTGTGTTTGGCTTTGCCCTGTTACATATGATAAATGTAAATTATATAGCACACACTGTAGACAGTATACTATTGAATACAATTTTAGAACATCTTAATACCTAGTATATTACAACATTCTCCCCTCCTAAATGGATACGCACTGACCTTTCTCACATGCACACCTCCTACATTTCATAATATGATTTCTTATTGCACTATAGTGAACTTCATTGGAAGCCTAAATCACATACTCTGTGTGCGTCTGTGCAGGTGTGTGCATGTGTGTGTGTGCATGTCTGTGTATGTGTTCAAGTGGCAACGTAGATAGAAATATTATTAGGGATAGAGATGATTAAATATCAATGATGTGCATTCCTCACTTCCCTTTGAAACAGAGGTTAATGGAACTTGGAAACGCAGAGGTGATGAAATACTATTTTAATGTAATTGTAGTATGCTGAAAAACTTTCCCAATGCTTTGATAAACCCTGGTATGGAAGAATTTATACATTTATGTGTATGTGTGTGAACATCTACCTATCTGTATCTCTGTAACTACACAGAAAGTTAGATAAGGTTAGACTGTAATACATACATATACTTACATATATATAGAGAGGGTGTGGGTGTGCATGTGCATATGTGTGCATGTGTGTGTGTGTTAGCAGCATCTTTATACTTTGCGCCTCCCTGTTGATTCCAAAAGAAACCAAAAAGCCCCATTTTGATTTAACAGATTACAATGAATATTTTCTTAAAGAAAAATAAACCAAACAAAAGTAATATCTAACGAGACTGTGGTACTGTAGATAAATATAGGACTGCACAAAAATGTGCAAATTTTCAAATTATTTAACATTTCTACAGCATGATATTACAGATAACAGTTCTACAGCTTAAAAAAATCTACAGTTTTTAAACAAAAAGATTAACAGTTACGCAACCTTTTCTTTAATTCACTTAATTGGATGATAAGTTCTTGTTAAAAAAAGGAAAAAGTTTACACAGTTAAAAATGAAGCACGGGTCAGCAGTATCTTTACAATACTAAAAAACTAAATCAAGGACTTTATTTTTAAACATTCCCACATTTTCCCTAAAGTGTTATGATGAGCAGTATGATGAGAAGGGGTGATGTTGAAGTAAAGAGTCTGCTTTATTTGAGAAGACAGGACCCAGCCTTTTAACAAACATCTTGTATTGAACTGCAGTTCTCTCAAAATTCCTCTTTGCACAAGCATGCAATCCTGAACAAGATGATCATTCCTTCCGATTAATTTCGTCTTCCCTTTTAACTTCAACCAATGCCGAACAACCAATGTCAAACCCTTGAGGTATCTGCAAATGAGATCCTTCAGACGCCTCAGTGGTCAGGATTCTTTTATTATGATTAGATTATTAAACTGTGAATTCTTGGTCCACATGGAATAGGGGTATTTTTTTGTTATTTTTTATATATATATCCCCATTAGTTTTGTTTGTTTGTTTATTTGTTTGTTTTATTTTATATATCCCCAATAATTGCTCCTTATCTAAGAGTTAAGAAGTACTTCTAAAGCACATTATATGGCTCAGAAGCGGCTCTCTGGATCTTAAAGGGCCTGCAATAAAAATCCATGATGGGTTTTTAGGTTGCATAGTGATCAAAGCTGCCCAGATATTCCAGTGCGGCTCGATAGCAGAACTGGTATTGATCCTGGAAAAAGACAGATAGAAAACAAAAGCATCAAAAGGTCAGCTTGTTGGTTCATTTCTATTTTCTTTCCACAAAGAGTGAATACTTTGTGGTTACAGACAAATATACTACAGAGGCATCTGCAGTTCAGCAATATTTTCTTGCTGACATCAACAGAAACCCAGTCTGAGTTACAACAGATTAAGATAGACATTCAATACAATAACATTTTCCACAGAATTCAGTTTCTTTTTGTGCAGAGACTATATACCCACCTACTGACTGTTTGTTATTCTGGATTAATGTAAAATCAGCATAAAGCTTTCTTCTTATGGCAGCACGCCTAAGATGCTTTTCCCCGTGTATTTGAAAATAAGCAGCAAAATATCCAATTAAGTATATAGCAAATGCCACACACGAAATGACAAAATCCATCACAGCTTTAATATGGAATGCTGTATGGAAAACCACCAGCTTACAAATCACGCTAAGGAAGCAAGGGGAATCCCAACCTTCATATAGGCTTTTATGAAGATGTAAAGATATCTTAGCCTGTGGCAAGAAAAGAGCCTAAGGGAGAAATATGCATCTAAAGCACCTTATTAACATGAAACAGATTGCATTTCAATATAGACCTGGAAGCAGAGAAAAGTTCAGTGTGGTGAGAGATTTGCTTATACCTCTGGTGAATCCAGTATTTGGCATTTCACGTTATTCTCACCCCCACACAGTACTCCTTTTGTACATTTATATAGTATTGCACACTTATAGCAAAATGGCACATCTGTGTACTCATTTGCAGCTGCCACTCAGGGTTTAAATGTAATAAATAAATAAATAAATATTCTGAAGGCCAACCAAAATATCATGAAGGTTTGCTTGTTTATCTGATAGTGCTACGTGGTACCCCCACATGGGTTATACTTGTTAAGATCACAATTAAAATTATTTTGGAGACCAGGAAACTCATCAGATATTTGCTTCAAAGTAGTGGTATGATCACTAGTAGTTCTTTTCTGCTTCCTGTTGGTACAGTGGAAGAATACAAGACATATGCATCCATATTAAGTGTACGTGTGGTCCACATGGCGTTCAAGTGCTTTGTTGAATAAGGATTAAATTTCCTAGTAGTTTATACTACTGAATGAGAGATTTGTTTTCCACAGAATCCTGAAAGAAATCAGTACACAACACTTCTACTTTCAGCAGGGGGGATGAAGGGTAACATACAGAAATAAGACAAAGTAGGAGAAGGGAGAATAAATTGCATAGCTGTATTTGTCAGGTAGGCTCCAACAAGCATAGTTTTCCTTTACATTGTAGTTATTTCTTGGAACCAAAATGACAGAAACCAACAATTTTTCATTTTGCTTATCCAGAAGAATGATAGTAATGGAAAAGAAATTTAATCACTGCTTCAGTTTGGTCACAGTGATTAACTTGGTAAACTTGATTAAAAATAAGTATCTTTATTTTTCATATAAGTTTTTATAAAGTTGTCTTCTTAAAAATAAGACTATCCAGCTTTTATTGAACAAGCTTAATTTTCTTGTGGAAAATGGCAAACTATGGGGAACCATATTAAACTTTACAGACTAATTTGAAGGACAGTGTCAACCAAATTATACTAAATAAATATATGACCTAAAATGTTTCCTGTCTCTTGTCCTTTTGCCT
This sequence comes from Antrostomus carolinensis, assembly GCF_000700745.2. Classification (NCBI taxonomy): domain Eukaryota; kingdom Metazoa; phylum Chordata; class Aves; order Caprimulgiformes; family Caprimulgidae; genus Antrostomus; species Antrostomus carolinensis. Next base: position 21,858 of record NW_010294956.1, read on the forward strand.
GGCTCTTCTAACCTATTGGTTCTGGCTTAGTTCAAGCTTCCTGTTCATAAATTTAAGTAGAAATTAAGTGCAACTGAAAATGCTTAAGTATTCTTTGCGACATGACACAGTTCCAAGCATCCAGGTCCAGAAAATCAGTTAATACTGCTTAGCCCTTTCCTTATTTCTCTATGGCACTCTTGCTAGCACAGAAATTATTTACACTGTAAGTTTCCTGAATGCTGAATTTAGCATTATGAGTTTCAGACCAAACAGCCACGTGCTTGGTGACACAAAGTCAAGGAAATAATGCAGTGTCAGTCTGAAGCCATGAACAGCACTTTGCTCCTGGAATAAAAAATCAGTGCATCCACCTGAAGAAACAATTTGCCTCCTTTTTTTACCACACATTTATCCCAGAAAACAAAAGTTCAAATAAAAATGTGTAATGCTTCTTGGAAAATGGTTTTCCTCAACCACCGTAATTTAGGACCCACTACTAAAATTATATTTTCTTGCCCAGCCTGCAGTACCTACTGCTATAACAGGAAATAGTCCTTGCAGTACCTTGTCTTTGCAGTACCTTTATGGCAGATTTCACACTGTAGTCATACAGTCACCATAAGACTTAAGATATAAATGTAACTGGCTGTGGAAATACCCATTCTTTTCAGTCACCATTGTATAAGGATACTGTTTTGCTCACCTCTGTCTGTACCATAGCTGGCCGCTGTGTCCTTAACATTTTGACAGTCTGGAAGATATCTACAACACCTTCATATCTCATTCTTTCTAACACAATGCTCAGGGTTATGAATACTCCAGTCCTTCCAACACCTGCACTGTTGCAATAAAAGAAAAAAAAAAAAAAAGAATAGAAAAAAGGAATGTTAATCGGCAGCTAATGCTGAAAGAATTGCTTGACATCTCTGGTTACAACACACCATATGTGTACAGATTTCTATATGGGGAAAGGCTCACCAAGTAAATTCTACAGCAAACTACCACATTGCATTTGGAAGAGTAATTGCACTCAAGCAAACTTTACATGCTACTAAGTACTTCCTGACTCCAGTCTTCATTGCAAAATGACTTGATTTGATCATCCAGATATAATCAGTGAATGGTGAAGGAAAATGAGAATGTTTGTTGCCAGTGACCTATGCTGGAACTGACAAGAGAAAAAGATGCCAAAATGTGTTTTAGTGCTTGCTTTACTTGAGCTCACTCACGTATATGCCCTGTTCAGCAGATCTTCAGTGTGTTAATTTAACTTCTGCTTTGAGTTAGAGATAGTGGATTCTCTCTACCAAGTAGCCCAGAAAATCACCAGCGGAATGAAGGTAGATTACCACTTTTAGTTCTCCTTGCTCCTGCTTTTGTTCAACCATTTAAAGTTTTCCAACAAAAAACCTAGGACTTTCTAAATACATGTAAGGATTTCTAGCCTCACATATTAGTCAAATCTTCATTACTTCAAAAAACCCAAGCAATCAAGCCAACAACCTACTCAGAACTTTAATTCAGCAAAAGTAGGAAATTAATTTGTTGTCTTGCATTCTTAAGAATCGGAAAAGTATCTGAAGAAGCTACTTAATGAGGAAGACAGACTAATATAGAAATATCTCAATGTTTGCAAATCCTAACTAGCCATCAAGTGTAATATTTTGATAAAGTCTGTAGGAAACTGACCTTGTTCCCCTGAAAGTGGCATGCATATTTTAACATTGTATAAATTCCTATTAGAAGACGCTTAGGATTTCTGAAGAGTGATGGAAGTTTACATCAGTACTAGTAGCATTTTAATGATCAGCTGACTTCTTCCAGCATAAGCTAAAGAGCAAACTGAGTTCTACCATGACATTTAACAAAGCAATGCAACACAGATTTTAAAGAATCTTGAATTTAGTAAATGGTGAAGGCACTACTTCATAATGTAACATGATTCACCAAAGTTCAGACAGAAATCAAAGTCAGGATGCTTTAATGAGCCATGAGGAAGTATTGATTTTTTTGTAGGAGAGAAGAGTTTCTTGTTAAATGCACACTGGAAAGAGTGGTCTTTTTCTACTCTCTAGCTAAAAGCTGGAATAACAAGACTATAAATATCTAAAATTGTTTGCAGTGAAAGTTTTGCTTCGAGGTGATCAGTCCTTTGCTTTTTTAATTTACTATGTGATGAAGTTAGAAATTTCTAAACTGCAACACACCGATCTATTTGTAAAAATGCCAGAGAAGAACATTTGTGGGTGGCAGGGGTTTACTGTGTGAAAGCAAACTTGTGAAAAATGTGTAGAGTGGGAAGGAAACCATAGGGAAATGGCATTAGGGGAGTTTGTCATTTGAAGAATTTCACTGTACAAGGGAAATCCTTAAAAACTCGTTATGGTACAAACTGGAGGCATTATTACAATGATTCCATAAAGACAGGGAAAGTGCAGGTACCCAGGAACTTGTGCTTCCTGAAGGAAACAAATAAACTTACTAATCTGCTAGGGACATTTCCTATTCACGTAAGTTGACTAACATTGATAATGAAGATTAGCATTACCAATCTCTAAACTGTCATTACAATGACGATAAGACATTTAAAGACCAAACCATGATAAATTATATTGAATTTGACTTTATTTCTACCAAAGACAATGGCAGAAATCTCCATAATTTCAGCATGAATGATCACACCCATTTGGAAGGGATGCATAACCTACTGCAAGCAGTATTTCATTGCAGTCACAAGTGGACAAGTTTGCATGGTACAAAGAATTTAGGAAATACTACCACTTTGCTTTTTTATGTATGCTTGCATAAAAGCATAAATATTGCTTATTACTCCTCTGCTCTCAGAACTCATTAATGTCAGGAAGAATAAGGCATGTTCTTATCACAGTTGTCCTTCATTTTCCCTTGCCTAATGAATCTCAAACACTGCTCTACAATGCTGTTCTTCTTAGCAGGCCATAAAAAATTTCAGGCACACAAAAAAAGTAGGATTCAAGTAGTCCAATACTTTATTTTGTCAGTCTTTCAGATCCGGGGAGCATAAAGAGCTCTGTTAAAGCACACTGGTATTTTAACAACTTCTGTTTGCTCCTGGCTTTGTAAGGACAAGAATCTCTCTCCCTCTGTATGTTCATATGCTCCAGTAAACTTGTTTATTTTGTTTTCATGATAGTATTGGGGCAGGACTTGGCTTGTAGGAAAAATTTGGAACCTGTATCAGTATTTTGCATCTATGCTACATAAATAATAACACTTAATCTACCAAAAATAATTTAATGTTGGAAAAATGAATATCTAAAATCCTAATGGAATTTATAGAAAACAATTTATTAAATAAGAGATAAAAGATAAATATATTATTTTCAGCCATCTGCTATAGACTCAGAATACTGTAGAGAAAATAAAAAATCAAAAGTATTAAAAAAGCCCAACCTGGATTATTCCTACACACTCTGCAAACCATTTTAATCTGCATATCAATTGTAGAGGAATTGAGGGAGATCATCACATCAAAAAAAGGGCATTACATTCTGAAGTTAGAACTCACCAATCTGAACCTCAATAACTTTTTGACAGGCAAAGTTTTTAAACACTGCTTACTATTTAATTCCCTTTCTTGAGTGAGCTACCATTTTTATTTGTCTCATCTTGACTGTTACTAATGTGCTACTGAGGTGTATCTAGCTTATTTACAGCTAGTAATTCCCACCAATGTAAAGACTCCACTAATAATTACCAGTGGAAAAAAAATATCAGATATATAATTCTGTGATAAGACTCTTTCTACCACTTTCTCTGTGTAGCATTGAACAGATTGGTTTTACCCTGCATTAGAGATATGTTTAAATGATGAAAAAAATCATACTCTTCCACATATTTCAGAAGAAACTTTTCTGTGTAAATGGGGTATTACAGAACAGTTCTTGTTTCATAAAGCAGTCCTATGTGTTCCTTTTTAGATTTTCTATTTGATTACATTTTCTGATAGTTCACCTATGGAATTCCATTTAGATATACACCTTCGCTTCAATCAGCAGTCAACTTTAGAAAAAAACCCAAATCTCCATACAAGTTGTTTTGAGGCTTTGTTTACTTACCTGCAATGAACAGAAATTGGTCCATCCTGACCAAACTGCTCTTTTGTTTTATGCACTTGGCCTATGAAGTCAATAAATCCTTCTCCAGACTTTGGCACTCCTTGTTCTGGCCAGTCAGTGAACTGGAACTGCCTCACTGTTCGGGACTGGCCATCCTTTAACAAAACACAAATAATGTATCCCAAAACATGTTTCAGCGGCTGGAAGTCAGTCAGCTAACAACCAGAAAGACAATCACAAAACAAGGACAATGAGAGGAATTGGAGAACCACTAAGACCATGTTTATGAATACTGTTTCAATCGCAGTACTGGCTGGTGATTTTGGACACATTGTCCCAGAAGTGCAGTTCCATTAACAACTTTGCACAGATCCCTTCTGCACTGGGTGGGAGAGTTATCTGATATTGTGCCTGTGTAAAACGTATGTCTGAAGCTAAAGACATAACAATCTCACCAGGTTATAAGATTCTTTTGTAATCTATGTTTTGAATCCTGCAGACTGCAAATTCCTTCTAATAGCTAGAATAAGGCCATCCAGTATGACTCTCCATTTCCTAGATATGCTCATGTTGGTAGGAATGTGTTCACTGATGAGATTCATTTAGTCATTGCCCTCTTTGTAGATGGTATCTTTAATATTATGGTGCTTTCTATAAGGTGGACATTTGCCTGGAAGAATATGGGTCAAGACAAGCCAGTTGCTTAACAGACCACAAACTTCCCTTCAGTCATTGTAATTTCATTCACTAACAGCTTGGTCTTAGTCAAAAATTGAGAAGACAGTCTTCTTCTCTCAAAACAAGTCAGCTGAAGCTGCCTAGGAACCAAACTTCCCTTTGCTTAGGAATGCTAACAGGATTGTTTACAACTGCATGGTTATTTTTATAATGAAACCACTGGAAATATTAAATGCTAACTTCTGCTCTATGCCTATTTAATGTGTAAACAATCAGGACACATAAATAGAAAAAATACAATACAAATGGATGAAGTAAATTTGCTCTGAATTTTCAAACATTGTTCTTGATGATTTTAACACTGTCAGTCTGCACAGCTGAAATGTTTAAAAGTATGGGCAAAAAGCATGGGCATATGAGCTACTGCTGTGAACTAGTGCCTCCGGACATGTTGTTTCCTAAGCACCCACCCTGCCATGTCTTCAAAATTATCTTCTACTAAATGAAACTAATGAAAAATTGAAATTATTATAGGAGATCTACCCAGAAGAAACAAGTTATGCTGGAGGCCAGAATGATCTTTTTTTTTATTATTTTTTCCCCTCTACCACAAGCACTCAGCTGTTACAGACCTTTGAAATGAAATAGAAGTTATTTTAAAAAATAACTAAAGAAAAAATGAATACTGTGCTTTTATGTTACCTCTGATACTGTGGGGTTTTTTTGCCTCCCATGTCTCAGATAAGTAAGGAAAACAGAAAACAGGCGTGTGTGCCAGCAACTGCTCCATGAGAGGACACACATACATTTCTTTGACTTACTGTCTGTTATATTCCCACTAGATCATTTTGACAATTTAGTAGTCTATTTCTGTGGAATGTTTTTGCCCACTAGAAAAAAAAAGGATCTGTTTGAAAACATTTACCCAATTTTATTTATTGTAGGTATTGATATAAAGAACTAAATATTTCCTACTAAAATAATATTCCATTAATGCAAACTTCTCTCATAATTGTGTCTTTGATCCCATTTTCCCATTAAGAAGAAATAATGAGATTGTGTCCTTCAGACAGCCTTAGGCGCATGACACTAATTAATCAAGAAGACAAAACAATAGGTTGATTCCCTCCAAAATAACCTCCCACTTTTCTAAAGTAAAGAAAGAAAACATTAAGTCTGACTCTCTTGCAACATGTTGGTTAAGGTGATGGAAGCTTTCCAGCAGTTTTTGACCCTGACAGGAAGTACACTAGAATAGCAGTAACTTTTTAGAGGTAGAAAAGATAATAAAGATGCTGCTTTACTTAAGTCTAGGCTGTCACTGGAAAGACCACAAATTTCTATGTGCAAAATAGATTTAATGGTAAATATTTGTTTTTCAGGTGTGTCTCAATCAACTATATTGATATATTCCATTATTGTAATAACTCAATAATCCAGTGTAAGTCTGTGTAAACTGTTCTGGTAGTCTGCTAACTATTCTGTTAGTTTTAATGGCATTAAATTCTATTATTTACTTCTTCTTAATGAGCACAGAAGTAAAGTTCTGATCTGCAATATTTTAGTTTCCCCTGACACTGACATTATAAACAGTGCTGCTTTCTTTTAATGAGATGCTTGCCAATAGCAGTCTAAATACAAATGCCAAATTTAATTGAAATCTTTACTTTCAAATATTGTGACAATTTGCACAGTCAGTTATCAAAATATGAACTTTCAGATCCCTATGTGGATCAGAGGGCTCTTAACATATCATCTTATTAATTGGCTGACCATTTGGATTCTTTCTTCTTCCTTGCAGGGGACATTCAATTGTCTTTTGATGAGGCTATAGAAATTATAATACTCTCTTACAGCCACCACTAATAGTTTAGCCTTAAATGAGATTGCCCCAACATATTGACCTCTGGAGTTTACAGAGAAAGTGAGTATAAAGCAGTCAGAAACAGTAGATTGGAAGTTACAGAGGTCAGTTTCACCTTAAAACAATTCATAGCTCAGTATCAGAAATAACAGGGAGTTCCACACCAGATACTTGCTGCTGACACTTACAAAGGCAGTGCACTTCTTTTCCTGTCCCTGGGGAATAATTGGCCAGCTAGGCTCTGCCAGAGCGTGGATAGTATTCTAATATTATGGATGAGTTCGGATATAAAAGGGAGAGAGGCTGGTTACAACCACTGCAGCATTTACTCTTCTTTGAATACAACAATTTAGTTACATGGTCTCAATTACTGAGTTTGACAGCCATAAAAGCCTAACTACAGGAAAACTATAATGTACATTTTGGTAACTACTCCCCACTGCTTCCAGTAAATTTGGAAGAAGCTATAGTTTATCAGCATATCTAGAAAATCTAAGATGGTCTTGTGAGCTTGCCAGCGCATTGTCTAACAAAATTTGGACCATCAAGGTAAAGACATTTTTAAAATTCGAGAAGCAATGATATGTGATGGTAAAATGACACTACAGAACTGCCAAGGTGCATATATGCTCAGCAGTTTTAAAAAGAGTTGTATTAATACCAGGTTCAATAAAACTGTTTCTCGCAAATTGTTATGTGACCCTTTCAGACTTTTTACTGGTTTGCTAGCTCTAAGTAAACAAACTTTCACAAATATCCTAGTTCAGTGTAAAGTCTTGAAATAAATTTTGGAAATATATACTGTTGCAGACACTTCAACTATATCTGTGGCTTTTTCTTATAGTTGTTATTTTGTGATCTGAGCTTGGTGAACTATATCACATAAGACCTCTTCCAGCTTGAGAAGGAACAGATTTTTAACAGGTGACCTATGAAAACTATCAGCACAGTTGTAGTGAAATTGGCTTTGACTGTCTACACTTACAAGTGTGGTTAAAGATTGATGTTAGGAGCCTGTTCTTCACTTTTGTTAAGTACAAACAGGTTAGAGAACCTATGAGTCATATGAACCTTACTAGATTTCAAATAGAATTAAAATCAGATCCAGGGTGTCTACAGTTCTATTAAAAACACACACACCTAAGTCTCAAATTGCCAGATTAAAATGTTCATATGCTGACTTGGTTAGTGACAATACTGTCTAACTAATTGTCAGTAATACCTAATTTTACTTGAAGCTAACATTAAAAGCAGCAGTCTAGCTAACCATGAGAAAGTCTAAAATTTTGGAAGCTGACTGACAACTCTGAGTAATCACTTATGTTATTCCTGGGCAGTATATCCTGCTATTTTGCTTGAACATATAATATTCTACAGCATTTACAGAAATGGAGGCTGTCAGTATTTTTTCCTGCCATGCAGACTGAAGCTCTAGAAATCAAAAGCCTGAAAAATACCAAATATATATTTAAGGTTTATGTACATTTAATCTTATATTAATACTCACTTTTGGACTCAGGAATTCAGAAATGCAGTATGAAAATTAGGATGCTAACATCACAGCTGTATGCAGCTACTCTGCTGATATACAAGTGTGCTGAAAATATGCTATACCAAAAATCAAATTATAAAATGTGCAAAGCTTGTCAATCTCTTCTTATGAAAGCTATTTGCTCTGCAGTTTTTAAATCTCAGTGTATTAATCTTCATACTCACTCACACTAGAGGTGGTGCAAAACAATGTATTTACAGCTGTAATTGTCAAAAAATTGTCCCCAAAATTATCAAGTGTGAAATAAGGAAAAAAGGGAAAATGGTTCTGAAATAATCTAATGTATTTTGGCACAAACAGTTATTTATAACTTTACAATGTTGTGCTGCCTAGATTTTAGATCTGAATGAAATCAACTGTTCTTATACAGAGACTCTATTAATTTAATAATTTTCTCTGCATTTTGTTTATTGCTTGTAGAAAGTACACCCCTAGGGTATTTCTAATAATAATTAAAAAAAAAAAAAAAGAGAGGAAAAGAAAGAAATTTACATTTTATTTTAAACTCATGAGAACTAGTGTAATGCTATGTTAACTTACCCTTGCATCTGTAACCTTGAATTCTCTCAGAATATACTGTGGCATGTTGTACTCTGCCATTGGATCTACCACAAAATACTGATACCTGGCTGAGCGCTCCGCAGGCCAGTACTGGTGGCATTTTTCCTACAAAATAATGAAGCAAAATGCATTTCCTGTTACTCGAAACCACTACGTTAAGCTGGTATAAAACCTTTTTCACTCAGATAAGTGTAATACTCATTGTGCCATTAGTGACAGGCATATGAACTGTTTGTCTTGCTGTGAACATGAAGTTCCATACCCAGAATAAAAATGTACTTCCATATTGCATTGCAAAGGGGTTATCTCTGGTTGCTTTACATCTGAACTTGTTTATACTTCTGCTCAGTCCTATTATTTATCAGTGACAAGAGCTAAACCTAGACTAATTTTCAGTACAGAATGGAATTTAGATATTGAGGCCACCTTCAGTTTTCTTCTTCCCTGCTGAAGCAAGTCCCTCTAGCCTCAGTCAAGACTCTATCTCTGCATCTACTAGCCATGTCCTGAATCATCTCTATTCTCCAGATATATGGCTTGACTCATATTTAATTTATGACATACTGAGTTTACCTTGATGTAATCCTGTCCAGACAGTAAACTGATTTGTTCTTTTCATTGTGCAAAGCAGCACTTGAATGAGTTTAGGACTGTAAACTAGGTGCTGAAACTTTGAAAGTTCAGTGTTATGAACACACAGAAGACATTCAGATCTCAAAAATACCCCACTTACTTTTAACATTGGTAAAAACAGACACTGCAAAAGTGAAGTATTCAAAAAAGAAATCTCTCTGCACACTTCAGAATATCAACCTGCAAGCTAAGTTGCTGAATCTCAGTATGTTCCACAACAAAATGCCATGTCTAGCTTGTCTATTGCAAAATCTTTACAGATTGGAAGACCTTACACCTGGTGATCAACAATGCCACCAATATTTCAAGAGGAGAATGAACCTAAATCCTTACCTTTATCTTTAAACTATTCCTTAACAAAAAAATATTTTAATAAAAAATCATTTTAATATATATTTTAGTAAACAAATATTACAGCGTTACTTACTCTGCCCATTTCTCGTAGCTTAGTGAGCATGACCACAATTGTAGAATTATGCTCCCAGAGCATTCTCCAGAAGTCTTCAGTTGTTTCTGCTAAAGGACCCTGTGTAGCTATGTATGCTTTTTGTTGTCTATGTTGAAAAAAAAGTAAAATAATAAAAATATTTTAATAAAAAAAGTGAATTGATACATGATATTTGCTTATATGTAAATATTATCTAGAGGACAAATTCATGCACTATAAGTAATAAGCACATTAAAACCTTATTATGATTGTTTAACCAAACAGCTTTTTATTTTTAGAACTTGGACAGGGAAATCAGTCAGTTAATATTATGATATATGTCTTTATTATTATTATTATTTTAATTTTAATGTAACTCTAATAGGTCAATTTTATGTGCTGTAAAAAGCACTTAAACACTTAGTTTTGTTGGTTCATTTTGTAGAAATAACAGTTTAACAATCTATTAAGTTTAGGAAATATAGCATCAAGCATTTTCTTTATCAACTCCTCTCCAACAAAAGTAAGGCAGGAAGAAAATTCAGGAATGAAGTGCATTGCATTTCCAGGCCTTAATTCCCTACTAGTGGAAGATATCACCAAGCTGTTACAAGATTCTAGATCAGTAGCTTTATAAGATGATGATCAGTTCATGTTGTTCTTGCTTCTTTCAACCAACAGAAATACTCTGTGGGTGACTGGAGACGAAGGTTTTTTGCAATTACAAGCAGAGGTTCAGAAAAGGATCTCTGTGGAAATGGATACTCAGGTACACCTAAACTGCTCCAGGGAAACTATATTGCTCCTTCTTCATGCGTTTTTCTACCAGCTGCTTAAGTCATCTGAGGGCATATTGCTCCATGTTGCCATGAAGATGCTGGTGGGCTACACAACTGTTTATACATAAAATGCTTTTGGTGCCTAGGTCTAGTCTTAATCTATGTTCCAAGGCCACAGGTTATCACCTTGACACAGAGTGTATCTCCTGTACATTATTTCTATGTATCTTTTTAAGGAGAATAGTTGTGAAGAAATAGAATGTCCAAAACATGAATGTTCTTGAAATCTCAGTAACTTTCAGCATGTAAACATACTGAGAGTGCTCAATGGTTTAAAGGTAAATACAAATATAATATTTAAGACTACGTCATTCACAGAATTTTCCTGCATTGCATGGGTGAAAATCTAAACCTTTTATTAATATTTAAAAAAAAGCCAATCAAACACAGCATGCACAGATAATAAACAATACTAAATTGCACATAAATAATTTTGTAAACTTTTAAAACTGTCCACATGAGAACACATCACCATTAGTACCTGTATCCATCAATGAAACTGGCATTAATATAATCAGAGCCTTCTACTCCTCGGATTGGTTGCAAGCATACCCTTGTAGACTCATATGGCATAATATTGACAAGGCGATTTTTGAATTTATTACATGGAAGATTGGCACTGATGAATCTTGAAGTGTGAGCCTTAGAGCTAGCAAGACGCTGTTGAAAATAAATCAAAAGAATTAAGACCACTTATACCAAAAACAAATGACACTATCAGATTTTATGATCTCTGCTCATTATCCATTAACAAATAATTTCAATTTCAGATGCTTCCTTTCCCATCTTTTATTGTATTACCTAAATATTTGTAAAGCTCATTTTAACACCTTATATAAGTTTAATGTCAGCTCCATTAATGCATATGGACAAATTTGAGTATTAAATGGTTAAATAAACCACTACACATTTCAAGCTCCTGAAACAAAAAAGGAACAGCAGGGTTAAACCACAATCACTGAACAGTTCTTGTCTAGACACCAACTGAGGATGGAATTGTATATTTTACAAAGGATTGTCTTAATTTAAAATCTTAGCCTGCCGATGTCTTATCTCTTTTGATTATTGGAAACAACTGGTGGAGGACAAAATAGCATTGTGTTACAGCATTTGTTTTTTGTTCCCCACAATATAAATTCCCAGTACCTTAAATTCCAGTTCCATTCCTGTGACATTCTCGCCTGTTTCTATCTGTGTCAGCTTCTGGATATATGCATACAGGTTTCTGGCTGGCACTTCGGTATTTCCACATGTCACTGCTTCCAGCAGTGCATCATGGATAAAGATGTATTGGTCCTCAGTTTGAACCATGTAATTCCTCTGCGCTCTCATTAGAGTTACGTGACCATAAATATCTACAGTCTTTTCATGCTTTATTCTCTCTAACATTGCATCTATCACAATGAAACAGCCAGTCCTGCCGACTCCAGCACTAAAAGAAATGAACACAGGAGGGAAAACGTTAAGGACTTCTTCATGCATTGTGCTTACTTCTAGGGCATTCGAGTTTTAAAGTTTTGTAACACTGATTTGAACAGCACATTTTCCTGAATATAAACCAGCTTTTATGAAAAAGGTTAGTGCCCTGCAATAAGTAAACTTTTTTAACACCCATTACAAGCAATTAAGAACGTGGAACACTTCCATATGAGATCTTTGCATCTTGTAGTTTCAGGATTGACTATAATAGAAATAAAACACATTCCTACATATTCTAGAATATATAGTCTTAAAAATTTAAATTACTGGAGATGATGAATCTTCTAAGAAATCAAGCTTTATGTGTAACATGATTTCTAACTCATTAAACATGCTGACGTTGCTATTCTGTTTGCAGAGGTGAATTTACTGGCAATCAATAACGTTACAGAAAATGAGTCATGTATCTATTTCTATCATGTTTTGGAGGCAAACTTTCTATCCATCTCCTAAATCTGTCAATGGGGCTCCTATTAATATCGTTTGTTCTGTCCTCTGCTCTTTCACTTAGCTAGGCCATGCTGTTGTTCTTTGCAATGCAGAGCCGTGGCTAGTTAGCTTTGCTAACTGTAGGATGGGGAAATCCCTAGCTGGTCTGTCTTGCTTCTCTAGGAAAATGTAAAAAAGATCTGGAATGGTCAGAACCTGGACCAGGATGCTCAGTCGCCACGTTATTTCAAATGACAGATTATAAAAGGACTAAAATATGCTTAAAGACAAAGCTTGAAATCACAGCATTGTATCAATGGCCAGAGTGGTTGAGTAATAGTTTTCAGGCAGAGGCAAAGTTAGTACTTCCTCAATAGGTCCTAAGTCAGTTGTTTTTTTTTGGCAGGAGCTGAAGTGAAATCATATTAATTCTGTTGAGGCCAAAGAAACCACTGCTTCTCAGTTCTCTGCATAGTAAGGGATTCCTCAGGAACAACTCTGAACTAGGAAGTTTCTTTCTCCTCTTTGGTGGGACTTGAGGGCAGAAGACATGGATCGCCTGCTGTGATCTTGGCATGGTAATAAACCTTGATCATGAAATATTCAGTTGGATCTAAGAGAATTAAACCTGTCTCAGTAATAGACCTACTTAACAGCAATTTATTTTTATGATATGTGCTGTCAAAATGTGTCAGACTTTCACAGATTTTCAGTCATTCCCTCCCTGTCTTAAAGGTGTTGTCTGTTACATGCATGGGCTATCTTTATTAACTCCTGAGGACAATGTTATACAATCAGGAGAGGAAAAAGAGACTTACAGTTCTCACTTTGATGTGATTACTACTAGTCATATATGATCCTTTATTAAACATCTGGCATAACAGGAATGATGTGGAAGGAATATGAAAAAGACTACAGAAGACACAAGACCAGAAAATATACTAATAGTCTGAATATGCAACTTTTGTGCTAAATGGAGCCATATTTCTTAATATATCTTCAGGAATTCTTTTATGGAGACATTTGGACATTAACAGATGCCTGTCTTTTTGTAGCCATGTATATGACTGAAGTTCATGAAGTTTTGTTTCAACTATTTGCATACATATAGTTATATAAAGCACAAGTGTAAAATACAATGGTTTTTTGTATCTTATTTTTATATCCAGGATCACAACATGTCTGTGACAATGAATTATTATTTCTGCCCTCTAAATGCCTAACTGTTTTCAGCTAGGCATTTCAGTGGCATGAAATGTTGTATGTAGTATGGTAAGCAACATTTTATAAATCCTCAAGACATTGACATTACATAAGTTAAAGATATTTAAGAACACCAGAAACTGCCATTCTTTGCAAGGAGATACAAAGAAATAAAAATAATTAGAACAAAGCTTCTAGAGGACAATTATAAAAAAAACCCAAGATCTTATCACAGTTTTTATATTTTCATCACATATTAAATATCATAGCTCCATTCTGAAATCGATAATTAAGGTTAAACCTTTATTTCTTGCATGATGTTTTAAGAATCTTTGCCAGTTACTAGTTAACTGCATTTATTTACAACCAAATCAGAAAAAAGTACAGAGCAGAAAAATGCATTAGTCTCACACAAGGTAAGTTTTGTTTCTAAGATTCCATATTTACATATTGTTAAGCACGTATTCTTGCACCAGTTACTCTTCCCAGAAGCAGATCCCCCTCGAACAGATGCATACTTCTACTAACAGAGCAAGAGCATCAATCTCAACTTTCTTAGAAGCCACTCTGACAAGAATTAATCAATATTCTGAGCTTCAGAAAACTTAGCAATCAATGATATCAATGGGAGTTGTAGAGAAAGAAAATACACAGACAAATTAAATGATGTCTATCCTAGCTAAATGGGAATTCATTCACGTTTTAAAATAAAAGCTCTGCATTCCAGGAAACTTTAGTGACCTTAACATAATAATCATGGAGAAAAACTCAAAAAATTGTCTCACTATTGCTTTTTTATTTTTTCTAATTGCAAAAAAAATCACCACAAGTAGCACACATTTTGTATGTCCGATTGGTTTATACAGTTTTAAACCATTTCTTAAATGTTACCTCTTTGCATTCAATTTTTATCAGCCTGCCAGGTGCTGGTAAATGGAGAAATAAGAAGATTTGACAGTGTAGATATTCTCAGTAGTTTAGAATATGGCCAACTTTGGCCTTTTCAAGCAATTGCTGGGGGAAATCCCATGGGAAAGGGTACCTGTAGGCAAAGGAGCCCAAGATAGCTGTTTAACATTCAGGGACT
>NW_010294957.1:0-7196 GCF_000700745.2 Antrostomus carolinensis
TAGTAAACACCCACAACAATGTCACCTGTGTCAGCCCGCCCCTTAATCTTCACCCATAAACTCCGCTCCTTCATCCATCTCTAGGTGGAGCTGGATACATTCTAGTTGCTTTCTCAAATAAAGGGCAACCCCACCACCCCATCTTCATCAGCTTAAGAGAGGGTGGGATGATTGGACTCTTTATGCCCCTATTTGTAGTTGTCAGTTGGTAAACACACTGTCTTAAAAAAAAAAAAAAAAAAAAAAAAAAAAAAAAGAAAAAAAAGGAAAAAGCTGCATTTGAAACAAGACTCTTCAATTTTTTTCTTGCACTGCGCTCCTCCTGAAGACACTGAAGGTACTGGCCATTCTGCCAGGGCAGTACTCACACAAACCCCCACCATGCGAGCCCCGGGCCCACACAGCCTCCTCCAGCAAGTACAGCATCCTGGGGCTACACAATAAATTCCTCCCCTGCAAAACCTGGGCCTTTATTTCAGCACAAGAATCGGAAAGTGGCAACCCAAGGGGAAGAAGAATTCAGATTCCAGCTTCCCACACGGCAATACAGAGACTTACCACTGAGTCACTGAAGCTGCTTAAGAATATTGTTATAATATTTGCTGAAAACAACATTCCTACCTGATAAAGCTGAAAAGTGTTCAGGTTGTGTAAAATTCAATTCCCTGTTTAAAATGTCCTTTTTCAGCCTTCTTTTTCTCACTGAATTTAGGAGGCATCTTGTATCTCTGGTAAAAGGATTTTCATCCAGGACATGTAACTCAGGTGGAAGTTCATTTTTCAGGTTGAGTTGTAGTCTAGCTTCAGATGCTTGAGAAGAATGAGTTACAAAGGGGAGCAAAAGGCTCTGTTTATGGTCTTTTGAAAAGAAAAAATACCAGAGAGAGTGTTTTGTTCACATCTAAGATAGCAAAGTCACAACATATCTTCTGCCTCATCCTAGTAGCACTGAATAAATTTCATGTGAATCCAAAGGGAACATTGAAATGCTTAATTTAATTGTCTCAGAAGTTCTTTCTCAGGTTTTGATCGAATTAGCATATTGGGTTTGTGTTTTTCTATGAAAGACAAAATAAAAAAAATTGAGCAACATCAACTGTTCACTGTTTTTCGATAGCTTAATTGTGTTGTGCTATAAAATCTGGGGTGATAATGATTGATAATAGCAGATCAGTACTTACAAACATCACTTGTGTGTTTCTGCAGTGAGCCACTAGACCAGCTCGCTCTGTGCCATCTAGCAGGGGGTGTTCATGAATAAAAAAAAAATATATATTTTTTTTTTAAAGAAGAAAATTCAGTTTCATTCACATATTTAATGTGTACATGGATAAGGGTCATCTGATACAAATATTAACTGACCTGATTTGGAGTTGTTATATCATTAGTGCTTGAGGACAGACTTGTGATTAACTACTAATTATTCAGGCTCTACAAAGTGTCACGCAAGGCACATGCAGGCCTTTGGATGCAACCAGAACTATTGACTGTGAGGATGTAACATCACTAAATGTAGCTACAGTGTCTGATAAATGCAGTGAGGGTGTGACATTTGGTGCTGCTGCTATGGATTAGGATTTATCTATAAAGACGTAAAGAAAAATGGTCAAATACATTGCTGAAATACAATCAGAGTAGGAATCACAGACTCACAGAATGGTGGGGTTGGAAGGGACCTCAGGAGATCATCCAGTCCAACCCCCCTGCCAAAGCAGGGTCACCTAGACCGGGTTGCACAGGAAAGCATCCAGGTGGGTTTTGAACATCTCCAGAGATGGAGACTCCACACCCTCTCTGGGCAGCCTGTCCCAGGGCTCTGGCACCCTCACAGTAAAGAAGTTTTTCCCAGAAGTACTTTTGCAGGAGTTATAGATGATACTTAAGTGTTCACAGGACTGATAGTTTAACTTTTAATGAACCAAAGTTCATTAATATGCCTATTTATTTTTCAGGCATATATCTCCAGACATTAGAATACACAACTCAGGAATGCAGGATTCTTAGTCTTAAGCCCTTAAGCTCAGCAAATTTTGGTGTAGCTTTACGGATTTACATTATTGATGTAAGTCTGTGTCACCATACAAATAAAATCAAGCAAGAAAAGAGGAAAAAAAAGTAAATGTCAAGGAATATTTTGACTAAAACCATTAAATATCAGTGTTTCAAGGCTTGTGTGTTAGGTTTTCTTTTTAAAACTGTAGTTGCTATTAGTGTCAGCTTTGCGGGCTAGAAAAGCCCTCACATGTTAGTAGAGAGCTTTTTCCTGTTAATTGCCCAGTGAAGTTAATTCTGATTTACATGGCTGACCTTTATATCTGAGGACAAAGACATCCAGAATTTCCATTCCACTTCGGACTGGATTCATTGAATTAGACTTAGACTTAATTGCACTATGAATTGCAAAATACGGTCCTGTCTATGAGATGCTTTCATATTGCAGCCTCTTTATAATAATGTGTTAATGGCACGGTGCATTGAATTGATCTTGGTAATTATATTTCTGCAACTCCACATTAACTTACTGACTTTTTAGGTGATGCAAGGAGAGCTAATAGTGAATAAATTTAAACTGTGTAGTAATAATGACATTGTTCTTGTGTGCACCTGATATCTGTACTTTTTATTTGAAAAAATGAAGATTTGTAGTATTTTGTTCCTGTCTCTTACCCCATGATTTCATAGCATCTTTCATTGCAATAATGCTGGCAATTATGTAAGTCCCTTCAGATCCCTAACAATGATCCATGCCTTTCCTAGGGACTGTCTTTTCTAAATAATTTATAAAAATGGAAAGAGAATGTGTTAATAAAGCTAGGCTTCAAATAACTGAATTTATTTTAAAAAACAAATTAGATCCATATATCCTTGGATGTCTTGATTACAGGAATCATTCTCAATTTGACAGAAGCAAGTGCTGCTGCAGGTGTGAAAACAGATGCTCTAACTGGGTTTGATATGGTCTGTTACTCCAGACTGTGGAGCAAATTCTTTCCTGTCTAATATTTTGATAGCTGACCTACAGAAGACACATCTGTGGATTTTCACTTTTTGAGCATGGAGATGACTGGTATAAAGAGTAATGCCTAGGATTTTCAGAAGATCTAAGGAGTTGATGTGCTGAATTCCATCAGAATTGTGATGGAAGTTGACTTCCCAAGTCATTAATTCCTAATTCTTTAAATTCTTTATCAACTCTGTGTTTTGTTACCAAAGAAAAAAGTTAGATATTACGTAGGTCACAAAACAAGTGTGAAAACTAGGTAGTGTCTTTTTTATATTGCTCGTTTAGCTACAATGCTGACATTTTCCCAAGAAGCAAAATGAGGATTATTTTTAGCACTTCATAATTTAACTAAATCTCATTGAAATTCCATAAAAAAATGTGAAACATTTTTGTAATGTAAGGAATATCTTTTTATTTCCTATGAGAAGCTTTTTTCGAGTGATGAAGAGCATCAGAACATGGAGTAGATTCCTCTAATTCACAAAATAGGCTTCGCCTCAATTTGGGGAGAATTTGGTGTGGTCCCTTGTGATTTGACTGTATCTGTAATTCTGCAAGAGCTTGCTATTGCAGCAGCTAAATCCGAGGAAAATCATTACTCTGAAAAGTCGCATTAAAAAATTGGAACTGTGAAAAGAAAAGCCAGGTCCTATGTGATATTAAGTTAATGAAGCTCCCTTGATTTCCCAGGGATTCTATCCTGCAGTTTATAGTTAACACACATTGAATTTTTCCTTATTTTTGGCTGGTTAAATGGTATCATCTTAATCAGGCCTTACACCAGTGAGAGGGGTGATGCTCATACAGGCAGTAGTGGTAGTTGGATTGACTATAATTGTGCTCTTACCGTTGAGGAACTAGATGCTTGTGTATCTCAAAACTCTCAAAGTGTTTGCCCTTTGATTTATGAAATAATTCATTTTCTTTTTAAAAGTGTCTTGTCTGTGTAACTCTTTGGTTGCTTTTTGTAAGAGACTTTCCCTCTTCTATTTGAGAGAGAAAAATCAGTCTTATCTTCTTTAGGGATTTACTGTAGTAACTATGATTTTATGTTTCTCATTCCCTTCCTGAAACGGTGATTTTTCTTCTCTGTTGGAAACTATACCTTTATGTAGTACAGTACAAAATAAATTAGGGAACAAAACAAAACAGAAATTACCTAGAGTCTGAGCTTTTTTATTTTTATTTTTCAGAAGTGTAGTTTTAAACAAATCTTATCTTCTGATGGAGAAACTTCTCTGGCACCTGGGAGGAATTGCAGATGCTGAGATGTCTCTGCCCATACAGAACCAGTGGGGAAGGAACTGAGCTTGAAAAAAGTTATTTAGTAGTAGCAGTAGAACCATTATTATTATCATTATGTTTTGGAGTGTGAGACCAGGATCTGATTGTCCTAAATTACATCTAAAATGATCAGCTGCAGCACAGTGAATGTATGTGGGAAGTGAATGAAATACCTGAAAGACTTTAACTTAGCAAATAATTGCATTTTTTTTTCCTTGCAGGTACGTAAATGTATTAGATCAAATCAGTGTAAAGACCATAGGTAGCTTGTTTTAGATATTATTGGCATATTCTTGGCAAGATAGTTGCCCTACAACTGCTTCTATCCACCATAAATCTCCTGATGGACACACACGCGGTTTTAGCCATGGTCTTATCTTGTCTTTTTTATAGCAGTTTGTAATTGCTTTGAAAAAGTGCAGGTTTTTATCTGTCTTACTCTGCAAAGAAGTTTGAACTGAAAATCTGTTAGCTGAAATCTATAATTTTCTGGTTTTCTTTTACCCCCCCACCTCTTCTTGGTTTCTCACATTTGACAGTGCTGTGTATATCATCACTTTGAATATTTTACCAATAATGAGGCGATTTCTCCCTTGTTGGAAAACTGTAATCGTCTAGACACAATTTTAAGGGAATATATAGATGGCACGATGCAAAATGTGCAGTATCAGAAATGTCTATCTTTCCCAAGTGCTTCAGTTATTCTAATAAAAGATTTTACTGTCCCTGAAGACCTTGCATCCCTCCTATCTGTTATGGCAATAATTATATTAAATCTTCACACAATGTAAAAAAAAAATTCCCTTGTTCCCCAAGACCTCCTCCTCCAGCAAATATAAGGACACTCTAGATACAGTCATGGATTTGTGTGACTTAAGTCAAAAGCTATATCCTAAACTACAAAAATATAAAATATAGATCATCATACATTATCCAGCTTTAAACATCAGCCTCATGTCAGCATGAGGCTATGGACTGTGTTGCTGGAGGTATTTTATTTGGATGAAGTACAAAAATAAGTTCATTTTTTTTCCCAGCCATGTTTATCTTTTCTCCCAAGAAATTAAAAGAATTGTTCTAATAAGTTCACATAATAATAGTTGAAAATCATCCATCATAAATATTTCTTCCGGCTGCAATGGTTTCAGTTGAGTTTATTTTGCAAGCTTTTTAGAAGGATGGCAGGAAAAGGGACAATAAAAGGAGTAACAGTTTTGTACACACATTGAGTTAGTTTAAAAGTTACTGTATAGACCTGAAAATGAAGCATCTTAAAGAATATTCTAAAGAGATGCATTAATAGAAACGGCATAAAAATGGTTTCAGCTACTGCATTCAGCCTACTTAAAATTCTACCTGTGGTTTCAATTCTGCTGTGTTATTTTCTTCCTATCTAAACAGTATCATCATCTGCTATTCCTGTGTGTGAAGTACCATCAATATTGCTTTCTGCAGTATTATGCTTTAGCTCAATCCTGTCCCTGTGGCATAAAATTGTTGATGGTTTTTCAGAGCATGGAAGAAAAACTATGGAGAGTTTTCAAGGAATAAATAAAACTTGCTGCTCATTCTTAGTTAATTGCTTCATGAAGCCTCTCTCCAGTAGGCAAAGGGGCAGGGGACTTTCTGAAACTTAACTACTGTGACAACCAAAATGTGGATTTGCTAGCAAGTCAATGGGCAGCTTTTCAATTTGTCAGTGATTTCCAGCTTCCTTTGTTTGTGGATCCCTAAACTTTTCTTCAGAGGACTAGCATCCTACTTTGGAAGCTCCTTGATTGTAAGTTGGTATTTGGCATGTGCTGCTTTTTGGTCACCATTAGCAGACATTTTGGAGACTGCCTTTAGTGCTAGCTGAGTCACCCAAACACCAGTAAGAAAGAAAACAAATCTTTTAGGGAATTGCTCTTTTATTTTGCCATTCACATTTCCGGAGAAGGGAAATACAGTCTAGTGCTTCTTTGTTTCAAAAATAACTTTCTTTTTTATCTAAATAAAATAGTTGGATTTTTTGCTATCAGTGAGTCATAGAAAACATAAAAAAGAAGTTATTTAAATGATATAAATGTTGCTATGTTTTTACTATTTTGATAGTCCGTCTTTATATTTTTAAGTATTGTTTCTTAAATCATATAAAGGTCTTTAAATGTCTGGTAATTATACATGCACTGAAATTTTTCCTTACTTCTCTTTTATTTCTGGAATTTGCATGATGGGCAAGACACATGTTGCAGATGCAGGAGGGACTAGAAATTGTTTCCGTTTGATTGTGGTCAGCTTCTGTTAAAATAGACCCTGCTTACTCCATGGCTGACCATGCTCTTGAGAGTTTTATCAGCAGGGAGCTGTCACTTGAAGTCCATTATAATCACAGAATTGCCTCAATTGGAAAAGACCTGTAAGATCATCAAGTCCAATCATTAACCTCACGTTGACAAGTCCCTTAAGCCATGACTAAACCATGTCCCTCAGCACTATGTCTACACAACTCTTAGATACCTCCAGGGATGGGGACTCCACCACTGCCCTGGGCAACCCCTTCCAATGCCTGAGAACTCTTTCAGGTAAGAAATTCTTCCTCAAATCCAATCTACACTTCCCTTGGTGCAACTTGAGGGCATTTCCTCCTGTCCTGTCACTTGTTCCTTGGTTGAACAGACCCACCCCACCACTCTACACCCTCCTTTCAGGTAGTTGTAGAGAGCTGTAAGGTCTCGCCTCAGCCTCCTTTTCTTCAAGCTAAACAACCCCAGTTCCCTTCAGCCACTCCTCATAAGACATGTGCTCTATACTGTTCCCCAACGCAATACTCGAGGTGCAGCCTCACCAGTACCAAGTACAGGGGTGAGATAACTTCCATGGTCCTACTGACCATACAGTCTCTGATACAGGCCAGGATGCTGTTGGC
>NW_010294958.1:0-3783 GCF_000700745.2 Antrostomus carolinensis
CCATGACGTGGCCACCCTCCTGCTCCCTCACAGCTCCACTCCTCTCCTCCCAGCCCTGTCTCAGCCTCCAGATCCCGCAGCGCAGTGTGAGGTCAGAGGAAGACACGCAGGAGGAGACAAAATGCAGGTGACACTCCTGCGTCTCGATGTGCCGTCCCAGATTGTCACCAGAGCAGTTGTTTCTTCGTGGTAATTCCGCTATTTAACATACCTACACTGCTCTATATTCTTAACAGGCTAAACACTGTTTCCTTATAACTCCTGGCTAACTGCTTCATCGTTCGGGCTTCAAGGTCAGTACCACTCTTCTCTCCCACAAGAGTTGACATACCCTTTTCTGGTCAAATTACAAAAGCACAGTGCTTTCGAGGTATCGATAAGAAACAGGAAAAGAAGATTATGGATCCTATTCTTGATCTTATGAGGTTAAAAAAACGTACCTAGATACGAGAAAACTGCTGTTCCCAAGCGCAGAGCGGGTTTCTGGGCATTGCACAGTGAAACACGTGGAGAAAGCTGTTTGGGGAGCATCACAATTTGATTTATTTACAAAGGAAAAAGCAGAGAACGTTGCTACACAGAACTGGCCATGCAGCCATTGAAGGGCAGGAGAAGACAAACTGCCACCAGCAAGGACTGATCTGAACCCACAGTCACCTTATCAGCTCAGAAAACCTCCTCTACAGCTGCCATCATCCTCACATGAGAGCGCCCAGCGCTGCAATGCAAAGCTTCTCCTGCCCACCATCACCCCCAGTTTGAGGATCAAACCACAGGCACCACGCAGAGCCCAAGGTCTGTGGGCAGGGTTCCCAAAGGAGAGGACAGCCACAGACAGGCGCCAGCGTGATGCCTTCTTGCTCAATCCTTTCTAAATCCAGCTCTTCAACTTCACTATTTACCAGAGTTCCAAGAACTTTAAGCAGCCCCGTCCAACCACCTTCCTTGGTGATTCCTTTGCCCAAACTTTTAACCCCAGTGAAACCAGGGATAACCGTGTAATTAATACATCTGCTTTTGCCAGTGTGCTGGGGCTGTGAGTTATTTTTGGTAGCAGGGGAAGGGGCTACAGTGGTGGCCCCTGTGAGAAGCTTTGTGAAGCTCCCCTGGCTCCGAGGCAGACCAGCCTCCAGCCCAGGCTGAGCCAGTCAGTGACAGGGAAATGCCTCTGCAGATCCACATCTATGAGGGAAGAACTGGTTTTGAAAAGGAGAAGGAGAACCTGGAGGAGAGGCCATTGACCTGGACAAAAGACAACCACAGGCCTAAACAAAGAGGAGAGTATGGTTGCCAGGAAGAAGGAGGAGGACAGAGAACCTCAGACCCCAGGATCGCAGAAGAGAGTAAATGAGGTCGCCTGCAGCACATTAAAGTTCAGCAGCGAAGCAGAGACCCACGTGTGGGCCGTGGAGGACTCCACGCTGGAGCACAAAGCCCAGCCTGAGGGCAGGGGGGACTGTATTGAGACCCCAGAGATGCTCAATGCCAGAGCAGGGGTGGGACCCCCAGAGTGGGGGGAGATGCACTGGAACAGAGACCCGTCTGCAGCCCGTGGAGGTCCCCATGCTGGAGCCAGGAGCTGTGCCTGAAGAGGTCCCTGATTCCACGGGAAGCTGCGTTGGAACACTCTGTTCCTGGACTCTTGTAGCCCATGGGAGGGATCTCATGCTGGGAAGAGTGGCAGAGATGAACTGACCTCAACCCCCATTCCCTGTCCCTGTGCTGCTTGGGGGGAAGGTAGAGAAATGGGGAGCAAAGTGATTTGAGCCTGGGAAGAAGGGAGGGGTGGGGGAAGGTGCTGTCAGATGTGGTTGTTGTGTCTCAGTGTGCTACTCTCACTGGCTGCTCTCTCATTACCCCTCCTCAGCAAGACAGGTGAGAAAGTAAGATTAAAAGCTTGTGGGTTGAGATAAGGACAGGGAGATCATCCACCAGTTACCATCTGAAACACCTGCCTTAGGGAAGATTAATTCAATTTATTACCAATAAATACCAGAGCAGGATAGAAAGAAAGAAAAAAAAAATGGAAAACACCTTCTTCCCACCCTTCTTCCTTCTTGCCAGGCTCACCTTCCCTCACAACTGTCCACCTCCTCCCCCAAGCAGCACAGGGGCACCAGCAATGGGGGCTGTGGTCAGTTCATAACTCTTCATCTCTGCCACTCCCTCCTCCTCACCCTCTTCCCGTGCTCCAGCATCGGGTCCCCCCACAGGAGACCATCCTCCATGAATCTCTCTAACGTGGGTCTTTCCCACAGGACACAGCTCTTCAAGAACAGCCCCACTGTAGCTCCTTTCCATGGGCTGCACAGGATCCTGCTGCTGCAGCACGGGCTCCTCCCCATGGGGCCACAGGTCCTGCCAGGAGCCTGCTCCAGGCTCTCCACAGGCTGCAGCTTCCCCCAGGTCACATCCACCTGCTCCACTCTGGACCTCCATGGGCTTTGGGCAGACAACCTGGGTCACCACGGCTTCACCACAGACAGCGGGGGAAGCTCTGCCCCGGCACCTGGAGCACCTCCTTCCTTCCCTCCTTCACCCCTGTCCCTGGTGTCTGCAGTTGTATCTCTCACGTATTCCCCCTCTTCTCTCTCAGCTGCAGCTGTGCAGCAGCTTTTACCCCTTCTGAAATATCACAGAGGGGCTGCCAGCACGGCTGGTGGGCTCACCTGTGGGCAGGGGTGGGTCCTTCTTGGAGCTGGCTGGAACGGGATGTCAGACATGGGGCAGCTTCTGGTGTCTCCTCACAGAAGCCACAGCTGCAGCCCTCCCACCCCCTGCCACAAAACCCAATACAAGCACGTACTAATGAGGAACTAAACAGAAAACACTGTCTTAATCAGGATTTAAAAGTAATGCTAGGGGTTATGAATTTACATTATTTGAATGGATTATGCTGAATAACTAATTTTTTTCTGAGTAGTTTTGGAAAGGCAGAGAAAGAAACCAAGCAGCTTCAGAGTCAGCTCAAAGACGGCGACTTCTCTGTGTTCACACAGACACCACGTCAGCTCTGCCTCTCCTCTGTGACACACGGGCTGTCAGCAGAGTGCAGCAGGACCCCCAGCTCCACCACGGCAGCTCTGGCCTCTGTCAGCACAACCGTGAGGCAAACCGGCAGCGAGTCTGGTCCCTGACACGGAGACGACACAGACCTGGCAGAGCAGCCACTGGCACCCACGCGGCTTTCACGCTCCAACAGCACAGGTGACACCTCTCCCCCCGTGTGCCATCCTCCACAAGGTGAACTATGGTTCCATAATTACACCCAGTGCAAGAAAGGAAACCTGATTTATATCAGGTCAGCTGCCCATATGCTTCCTTGCAAATTCCAGAACACTGAATTAACTGTCAGGTAACTCAGGCTGCGGCTCCTGTGCTCGTTCCCGAGTGCACTGAAAAGCACTGGACTGAAGAATTACGAAGGACAGAGTTGTACCTTTTTTTTTTGGCTTTTTTTCTTTTTACATCAGCTAGAACATCCAGGTTGCATGACCCTCTCAAGACTCAGGAGAGCACCTACACGTCATCCTTCCAGCATCAGCAGTTAAAAACACATCCAGATGTTTAATTTTTTATCTCACACAAACGTCACAACAACAGGCCCTCCAAGAGGTTCCTCTCAAACGCTGCGTCTCACGGGCTGCCGCGCGGGTTTGTGTGTCCTGACCGGGTCAGAGCCAAACACTCTTCAAGGCGTCCCGACGCAGAGGCCCAGCGCCAGCTTCGTTCCACGGGACCCTGGCAGAAGGAACGCCCGGTGGTCGCGGGGGCTCTGCGCTC
>NW_010294959.1:0-862 GCF_000700745.2 Antrostomus carolinensis
GCTGTTGGATGTCTTTTTCAGCCCATTGGGAGGGTGTGAAAGCAGGAGAAGCAAGCAGCCCCCAGCATGGCACACTCCACATCCTTGTTGATCCGTTCCAAAATCGGGAAAGAGGCAGGAAAGAGTCTAGACATGATTTCCCTTGTTTCTGAACACCACAGGGCTTTAGGATTTGACTAAATCCAACTTTGGGTGTGCCTGGTCAGGCTTTCTAACACAAGTTATGATGAAAATATGGTACTATGCCTTTACTTGTGGTACTTGTTTCGTTCACAGAGTGGCTGTAAGGTTTAGGAAACATATTTCTGATGTGCTTTGAGATCTTTGCCTAGACAATGCTCTAGAAATCCATGGAATTGTTATTCAGATGCAAATAGGCCTGAAATACTGTTACTGTTCTACTGAAGTGAAGGATGGGTCTAATAAAACCAAATTTAACAGAGCGCTGCAGGATCAGACTTTCTCCTAAGGGCTCTGTAATATCTTACACTGTTTCATTTTCATTATGAAGCATTGATCTGTTCTTTGAATTGAGTCTGTCAGCACGGAAAGTGCAGAGCATCTTGGAAGCCAGGGAAGTCGTTTCAGTGAGCTGCTGACCTCTGTTTTAAGAACAAAATCCTTCCTAGGTAAAAGCAATGCTTGGAACCATTTTGTCAGTTTGCCAATGTAGCTTCAGTGAAGTGCTCTGCTTTGGCCAGCTCAGCATTGATGGGAGGGATGCAGACAGGTACATCTGCACGGGAATTAATGGGGTTTTTTGGCTGTTGATGTCCCATTTGTGTGTGGCACATGGGGCCTGGGAGGGGAACACCGATGTGATGGTCCTTTCCAAGGCTGTGTGCATCCAGCAGCTGTGTCC
>NW_010294960.1:0-11348 GCF_000700745.2 Antrostomus carolinensis
TGTTGTGCTGCCAGGGGTTGTTGTGACCCAAAAGCAAAACCCAGCGCTTGGCCCCATTGAACCTCACACAACTGGCCTCAGCCCATGAATCCAGCCTGTCCAGAACCTTCTGTAGAGCCTTCCTACCCTCAAGCAGATCAACACTCCCACCCAACTTTGTGTCGCCTGCAAACTTCTGTTGAACTAAATCTCAAACTCCACAAATGAGAGACCTTAGAGGGCACTTAAAAATGGCACAAAGCTAAAGTCTGTGCCCTGCCTCATCAACCTCATAACCTTGGTTTAATGGTGAAAAGCCACCATAAATAACACAAAATTGTGAGAAAATGAGCAGATCTCACACAAGGTGGAGTGATCCGTGCGGACTGTGGAGAGGTTCTGCACATGCCACATCGTCAATGATTTTGCAGAAGTTTCCTTTCCAATGGACCTCGGGTGAATCCCAAAGAGCACACCAAGGGGGGACACGTGGGGTACATGGGGAGCTGAAGAAGATCTACTGGATTGCATGAAGTCCATGAATGTCTGATGAAGTTTAATTAAAAACTGAATAATCTTTTGAGGTATCCAATAGCTTTAGCCACCTGTATCTGTAACACACACTCATGAATCTACAGAAAATATAAATGTTTAAATGAATTTCTTAGACATGTCAGATTACAGGAGTCCCATTAGGACTAACATGGGGAAAAATTAGTATAGTGATTTTTTTTTTCCCTGCAAGCTGTTTAAATTATTTGCTACAAACAGGAAGATTTAAAAAAAATAATAATCCCATGTCAGTACTCACAGGCCTTGATCCCTCCTCCAATTAGGCATACGGACATGTGATTAGTCAATTACTTTCATACATTTAGTGACATTCTTATAGGATGTGGACATATGGCAATATTACGAGATTAAAATCTGTCAATATTTTTAATACAAACTTGTCTCTGAGAAAAGGAAGGAGAAAAAAAAAAAAAACCCTTGAAGGTTTTGATTACCACATGCTGCTAATACTGAAAATTAAAAAAGTCATTAGCCCTTTGGAAACCCAGTGTCTTTTTATTCAGCCTCCATCTATCAAATTCCTCTTTTAAACTCAAAATCAACATAGTTGGGATTTTCGAATGATGCCAGTTGAATGTGGCACCTCCAGATAAAAATTGAGGTTATTTCACCTGGGTATCTTCCCATGATATATCACTAGTTTTCAGCCCTTTCTTCCCTCCGTAACTTCAATACTCAAATAGAATAGTCACTGTATGTTGAACATCTATATTTTTATTGTTGTTAAAAATGCACAGGGTAAAAGAAAGCTTTGAGTACAAGCACACCACGTGCAGAGAAAAGATCTACCAGATGATTACTTCTAAGAAAAATGCAGTTGCAGCAACTGCATAATACATAACACATCCTCCTCTTTAAAAATGGGGTGCAGAAGGAGAAGGAGAAATCTCTTTTGGACATCAGAAGAATTAACTCCAAACACATATGGAAATTCCATTTAGGATAAGAATCAGTGACAGGAAACAGCCAGGAGGGACTATTTGTACTGAAATACAAGCCATTAACTTGAGCCAAGCTCACAGCAAATGATCGCAACGGCAACTGCTGGCTGCAGATAATTAGTTTAGAACGCATTTGAACATGAATATTTGATCGTGCAGTAAAAAAAACCCTCGTTATGGAGAAGAAATAGAGAGGCAGGACATTTGGAAGTACTGAAGAGGTGATCTGTCAGGACTTCCTGGAGAAAGGAAGTTTAGTGATTCAGTGAGACTGGATTTCATTAAAGCTACAACAAATCCATTAAGAACATATCTGGTGGCAACTCAGGAGTGCAGGTAACTGATTGTATGTTAATGACTAGGTTGCCCAAGGAAGTTGTAGATGCCCCCTCCCTTGAAGTGATGAAGGCCAGGCTGGATGAGGCTTTGAGCAACCTGGTCTAGTGGAAGGTGTCCCTGCTGCTGGCAGGGGGGTTGGAACTGGATGATCTTTAAGGTCCCTTCCAATCCAAACCATTCTATGATTCTATGACTTAACGACGCGTGGCCGTACACACACACACAGAGCAGCATTTACAGAATCACCCCAGCCAGCACCTTCCTTGGAAACAAGGTGCTTGTTTTTATCATGAGTAGCTAAAATATTATTCAATGATTCCTGGGAGATTTAACAATTTGCTCATTTTCTGCAGTGGAGCTACACATCCTGGTATGTGAAAGGTGGACTGGTGCATTAAAACCTGACCTCTGTATGTGCAGTGAGAATATCGAACTGCTGGGCGAGGGGAACAGCAAAAAGGTGGCTTGAATGCTTATTTGGTATACTGGTTGGAAAGAGAACAAAGAAAAAGTTAATTTCATGGGCCTTCTCTTTTTTTTTTTCCCCTAGCAGACAGAAATTAAATACAGATCCCCAAGACCCTGACTACACTCAGTTGTAAGAATGTTTTGATTAACCAAAAATACCATATTTTTAGTTTAACTGCAACTGTTCTAGCTGGAACTGAAGAGAAAAGCTGAGGCTTTTATATATATAAAAAAAGAGGTAATGAAGTAAATGGAAATGTTTGAATTTTTCCATTCCACATGCAGTTACTTGGGAAGAAAAGCCCTCGCAAAATAATTGTGTAGACACAGCAAAAGCGAATCTCTTCGGATTTGTCCTGAAGTCGTTACCTATTACATTCAACTCCAACTGCCTTCATCATTTAGGGTCTGAACACCATCCAATATACATTAAAAACTATCTTATACAGACGAGGATCTGCTGCACGCAGTTAGCATCTGTGGTATGATTGAAATGCCAGCCACAAGCAGTGCTGGAAAGCAGAAATCAGAACTTCAGATCTCTGACACTTCTTCCCTTGGGTTATAAAATATTGCACACCTCTTTCTCATTGAGAGGCAGACACCAGAACAAAACCAAAGAAACATTATACAATGACAAAACTACTGCTTATTGCAAAAATCATACATATTAGTTAAAAAAAAACCCAAATAAACAAAGAAACAATGTTAAAAATGAGATATGGGATATATATATATCTATAAAAATCCCTACTAAGACAGGAACCGGATCACATCCCAATGCTCAACTTCATGCACCAGTGTTGTGACACCACCAGCACAGAGAACCTAATGACTAGTGTTAGCAAATGACATACATTTGACAGAACTGGCCTTTGTTTTATCATCTCTTTGTTTCAAAGACTTTCCAGATCGAGGTTCCTTTGGGTCCAAGGATAAGGACTTGGGTGGGTTCTTGTCCTAGTCAAGGTAACCTGTCCATCTCAACTTTAAGTCTGGTTCCACAAAGGAAAATCCATTTGGACAAGACACAAAACAGGTCTGAAGAAGAACTGGAATCCAAAAAAATGAGGTTTGATGCTACTCATCTCAGTAACAGATGACAGAAATGCATCTCAACCATATTTACCCATGACAGCTGTTGGCAGAACATGCTTAGCTTCACTTTACTCTACATTTTCATTGAATTCATTGAACAAAAATACACTTTCTCACGGCTTCTGAATTTAAGCTGACTCACAAAATAAATAAAAATTTTTAAAAAGATAATGAAGCACCACAGGAGACTGTGGGTGACCACTGTAAGAGATTTTTAGTTGCCAGTGGTTGTGATGATGAAGATGGAGGAACTCTCCTAGGGAAAAGATGAAGCATAGAGCTTATATCCTACTCAGAAGGTCTGACCCTTTCTCTGGAGCACATAAACCTGCTGCTGGATCTAGTATTGGGGTGTAATTACAAGGTTTTCCATCTACAGGCTCTTTATTTCAGAGCCCAAATAATCGCTTTATAAGCGAGAAGCAAAGAAGATGGCATCGTGCCATAGGGGCAGGAAGTTTTAAGGAAAAACTTCTTTCCTGTGAGGGTGTTGGAGCCCTGGGACAGGCTGCCCAGAGAGCGTGTGGAGTCTCCATCTCTGGAGATGTTCAAACCCACCTGGACACTTTCCTGTGCAACCTAGTGTAGGGAACCTGCTTTTGCTTTGTCAGGGGGGTTGGACTGGATGATCTCCTGAGGTCCCTTCCAACCCCCACCATTCTGTGATTCTATGAAGTTCTTCCAAGATTTATTTGATTTGGTCACATCAAACTCTGATCTGCGTGGAAGATACCAATTCCTGCACAGAGTAAAAGACACTGGGGAGACAGCTGGTTAGTCCAGTGGCTTACCTCTTCTCTGTTGAACTTGGTAAATCGTTCTTGCCTACAGGAGACCTCAGCTGCATGGATCAGGGAACGTTCCCATTCAAAAGTCACTATCAAAATGTCAGCCAGAGCTTTACAGTTATCAGAGCTGCCTCTGTGAGAACTTGAAAAAGTCCTGCTCCCTACTGTACAGACCCTTGGAGTATCAACAATCAAGATCAGCCAACCACACAATTATTTTAAAAGAAGCTAATGATATTTTTTCTGGCTCTTTGATTGTGGAAAGGTAAATATGAGAAGAGTATCTACAGCCACTTAAATATTTTACATCAAGGGAACCCATTCCTTATCCTTAAGGTATGGGTAAAACTGCAAGCAGTTTTGGGCAGGATCTAACATTAAATGAGTAGATGTGTAGTTTAAAACACCAGTGATGAACTCAGAAGGATTTTCTTAAAGCTGGACAGTACCCTCATCACCAATCCTAAAAACATGAAACGGTTACACCATCCCCATATTATCACAGCAACAACCTAGCAGTCACACAGCTGCTTGAAAACTTCAGACACTGGAACAGGTTGCCCAAGGAAGTTGTGGATGCACCCTCCCTGGAAGTGTTGAAGGCCAGGTTGGATGAGGCTTTGAGCAACCTGGTCTAGTGGAAGATGTCCCTGCTCATGGCAGGGGGGTTGGAACTGGATGATCTTTAAGGTCCCTTCCAATCCTAACCATTCTATGATTCTATGAAAACTAGACAAGGTGAAAAAAAAAGATGTTAAACATACATATACACACATACATCATTTTATATATTATATTTGTATTTTAAAGAAACCCATCGTAACACAATAAAGCTATGGCAAGTCATTCATAGGATGTATTCCTCTTGCTTTTTTATAGTTCAGAATTGTAAGTGTTATTCATCACATCGTTATTTCTGAACCATGAAGACACATTTAAACCAGTTAGGAGTATTACTTTTAAAATCAACCAACCTGTTTTAATTCCATCTTCTCACAGAAGCTGAATCAACATAAAAATTACTTTGTCTTTTTGGAGACAGGAATGTGTATGGAGCTCATCTCACCTGCTCTAATGAGGTGTTGGAAACACTTGTTCCTGGATTACTGACATGCTCATTAAATTCATTTGTTTGTGGTTTTTTTTTTTTCTTCTTCTTCTGGTAATTACTGTAACAACAGTAAGTCACATAAAACTTCAGTCTTTACCACTGCAATCTTATTTCACTGCTGTACTTATTTTGATTTATCTCTTAGGGAAATTCAGTGACTGAAAATCAGTTTGACTACAGGTGGTAGAAAAACCAGAAAGAGTCACCATATGGAGATCCATATGCTTTGGCACTGTATCAGCATGTGACAGAATACTGGGATAAGATCCCAGAACAACTGAGGGACACTGCATTAATTCTTTCTCCAACTGACCTCAAGGATTTAAATTTTAATCCCATGCCACAGAAATATACTGTAGGAAACATCAAGTATAGAGGAGTCAGTTTTTCCTCTTTCACTAATGTTGGGTAGAGTGACAATGTCGAGTCACGAAGGATTTTAATATGTTGTTAGTAGTAAGCACTTACACAGCCCCTTTGTAACAATACTACACAGATACTAGCTCCCAGAACTCGGGCTTCCTGCTATGAACAGCCACTATAAAGTCACAACAACTCATGAAACGGGTCCAACTTTGCCAGGTCCCACCTCGCTCTTACATCTCAGCCAACAGAAAAATACGACTACGCGGAAGAGTCGATGTAGAGCTTGTGCAATGATCCTGCACAAAGATTTGCACCTAACTGCAATACAACTCATTGAAACTCAAAATGAGGACTAAACTCGCTTGCTTGGGCTTAACACATCAATGGTTTTCATGCATCTCACTTTAATCTCAAATAGGCATTTAACAGGAACCTTTTTCCCAGCTAAAACACTTTCAGACAAAGCTCAGCTTCAGATCCCCTCGCTTTTATCACTGGTACAAGGCAGGATAAGAAAGCACAGAATGAAGCACAACATTTATCCCCCTAATAACCTAAATCTGATCTCCATGTTCTTTCAAACCGCTAAACGCAAAGATAACTGAAACATGCTCCTCTAGAAAAATAAACTGGGAAGATAACAGAGCATTTTTATTTTTTTTTTAAAGACTTCAACCCAGCAGATCAATATCCTGTTGGTTAAGAAAAGGAATGTAAAAAAGACAGGGCTTTAATTTCCATTTCAAGAACAGGGTTCAACATTACCTATCATTCAGCAACAGCTAAAGTGCTTTTTAATTTGGTCCTCATGCCAAAGCATTCAGAGAACAACAACCAAAAGGACAAAGCCAAAGTTCAAAGATTCAAGACACAAAGCGAAGCTGAAGCTCTTGTACAGATGGGACACTGAGCTGTAACCTCATTTAATTTGTTGCAAGGAGATGTATTCAGAAATTCCTGTTAATGGCAAAGAAAAAAGGGAAATGAAACAGGCACTCGGAAATCAAGATGTTGGAATGAGAGAATTTAGGGAAATGGTTTTCACACAAAGGGGTAACGAGTGTTTGGTGGAAATCACTAAGACAGCTCATTGTGCCAAAAAGCATTTCGCAAGAAATCCATTTATGCACATGTTAAAAGGATCAGAGAGACTGGGGTGAAAGAAGAGGAAACAAAGAGACATTGGTTTTTCAGGTCACTCGAGATTTAAGAAATTGCTACTGGTCTTGAAATGAACTGAATAGTTGGCAACATCCTATATTCTTACCTGACCACACACACGAGTTTGCAACTCAGCTTTTCCCCAACTACCAAATTTGGGGCAACAGAATAGAAATGAGGAAGAAAAGCTTATCAGAGCTGCTGCCTTTTCCTACACGGCTGCTTTTAGTAGCTATATATAAACCAGCTCCTAGATTACTGGTGGGTAGTATCATTTGATTCTTTCAAGACAGCAATACCAAAAATAGGTCACAAGCCCATTGAATCCTTTGGGAAAGGTTTCAAAGTGAATTGAAGAAATTGTGTGCTAAGCCAGAGGAGACCGTCCTTTCACATCCATTCACTGCCTGTCGGGTCAGATGTATCCAGGGATCTTCCTCTAGCAGTAGAAGCTGCCTTACAATGTGGCACTGGACTATCTTCTTCCTCCTCCTACCTCTGCTGCTAACGTGGGGTACAGGACAATCTTTTCCTGGGAAACTCGGACACTAGATGAAGGGCAAAATGCTGGAGCAAAAGGGGGAATGCTGCAAGGTGGAACAAAGAGAGAGAACACAGAATGATAGAATGTTGTGAGTTGGAAGGGACCCACAAGGATCATCCATGCTAGGACAAGCCCAACATTCGCACCATGTGTCTCAGGGCCTTGGCCAAATGCTGCTGGAATCTTGTCAGGCTTGGTGCCATGAGCACCTCCCTGGGGAGCCTGTTCCAGTGCTCCACCACTCTCTGGTTGCCTCAAGAACCTTTTCCTCATGGCCAACCTCACCCTCCCCTGCCACATCTTCCTGCCATTTCCTCTGCTCCTGGCATTCGTTGGTGGCCAGAGAGAAGAGATCAGCGCCTGCCCCTCCTCTGCCCCTTGGGAGGAAGTTCTAGACCCCCATGAGATCTCCTCTCAGTCTCCTCTTCTCCAGGCTGAACAAACCAAGTGACTTCAGCCTCTCCTCACACCCTTCCCCTCTAAACCCTTCCCCAATGTTGTGTCCCTCCTCTGGACACTCTCCAGCAGCTTTAGATCCTTTTTCTCCTGTGGTGCCCAAACTGCCCCCAGTGCTGGAGGTGAGGCCGCCCCAGTGCAGAGCAGAGCGGGACCATCCCCTCCCTGGCCCGGCTCGCAGTGCAGTGCTGGATGCACCCAGGACACGGGTGTCCCTCTTGGCTGCCAGGACACACAGTCACCCTTCAGTTCAATCATCTTCCACTGTTCAGGCAAAAAGCCTACAGAAGAAGAAACAGAAGGCACGAACCTTTATGAAGAAAAATCGAATAAAGAGACGTCAGAGAAAGCAAGAACTGTCCATAACCACACAGGAACCGACCCAAAAATGGAGGATTTTGTACCTGATGAAGTATGGAAGCAGTTTAACCCACGCAGAGCTGCTGTGGGGTTTGCACTCTCCACCATGAATTCCAGACAAGACACTTGGATCATGTGGATGAGGACATATCCAAGAAAGCTACCAGAGTCAGACTACACAACACAGCCTTGGATACTGCAATAAATGAAGGAAAAACCCTCTCTGATCCTTTTATTATTCTGTAAAATGGCTTAACATTAAGACACTTTACACAAGGCTTATACTAATTAGGAATATTTCTGTAATACTTCAAAAGTTTTTATATGAGAATAGTATTTAAGAGGAAAGTGTTTGTTAACTTTCAGTTTTTTTAACTTATAAAGCTGGAAATGGTCTAGAGAAAACACAGACAGTTAGCATAATATATGGGAATTCAGAGACTAAATGAGTTTAAGAAGAGATGAGAAAAACAGCATAACCAGGAGGATGAAAATACAGCAGTAAATTGTGCCTGTGTTAAGGAAATTGTACTGTCTGCAAAAAGCCTTGGGAATTTTTGGTAATAAACACAACTTCAACTCAGCAATTAAAAGAAGTGTTTATAAAAATAAAGCTGTTCTTAAACTTACAGTGTTCCTTCAACAGTCTCCTTCGGGAGAGGAGATGTAATTGTGTATAAACAGTTGAAATTACTCTTGTTTATAAATTGTGTCATTGCTTTTTATTTCCTCTGTGTGGCGGTTCTAGGAAAATCTCAGCAACAATTCATTGATAAATAATATGTCCCAAAACCTGATATTTTTTCCACCATAGGGGGACATCATAAGGAAAAGTTAATGTTGGGGTTTTTAGAGTTTTTTTGTCTATAAACATGATATATCTTACAAAAAAGATGTATCAGAATGCCACTTCGTTATGACTTAGAAGCCAGAAAATTTAGATACAGATTCTGGGTTCCATTAAGGCTCAGACAAACAGGTACCAACACATTATTTATCCTCAAAGAACAATCTTCCTTTAGGAGCAGTGTTTTCCACACAAACTACAACTGTGTAAATCTTTACAACACGTTAGATATAAAATACATGCTGAGAAATGAAAACACTATACACCTGTCCTTAGGTGATCCCTCTGTGCTCAGTTACACTCAATTTTATCCCTTGCAGACTCTACTACAGCCTTAAAACTGCTGGTCAACAGTTAATTAACCCAAATCTAAGTTGATTTTAGAACCAGACATGAACTTTGTAGCTATAACCTGCCTTTATATCAGTTGAGCTCCAGGATGAAGTTGTCACCTGCAGATGCTGCTATGGCCATTTGGAAGATGATCTGAATTATAAAGTCCATTTGGTTTTGCAAGTAACTTCTGCGATACACCTTCACTGAAGATATTGAGAGCAAAGGCTTTCCATGCCACCAGAGACTTCAGAAGATAAAGCAGGCTCTGCTTTACACCCTTGTATGACGTTATATTCCGTTTAGCTCATCTCTGTGCTAAGCACCACAAGTTTTTAAACACAAAGTCTCCCTCCAT
Organism: Antrostomus carolinensis; assembly: GCF_000700745.2. Taxonomy (NCBI): domain Eukaryota; kingdom Metazoa; phylum Chordata; class Aves; order Caprimulgiformes; family Caprimulgidae; genus Antrostomus; species Antrostomus carolinensis. The sequence continues at coordinate 9,723 of NW_010294960.1, forward strand.
CATCCCTTTTCTCATTTTCTTCCAGCTGTTAAGCCAGACCTTCAATTCATCTGCTTCTTCAGATGGAAGAATTCAGAGGCAGGAGATGCTGAACACTGACAAATCCCATCCCAGGTAGTACACTATTTGAATATGATTTTGAATATATCCTACAAACAGACCAAAAAAAAAAAAGAGAGAAAAGCACAGGAGGAAACAAGGGACTGAGCTTATTCCTAAAGAGTGGTTTCCTTGGCAAGCGATTATGTCAGCACTGGAAGGAAGACACCAGGGTAAAGAAGCCACCAGGGTTTTCTGGTTTAAGGACTCCAATTAAATCCAGGACTCACTAATGAAGACTACACGCAGGAATTAGATGTTTCCAACACGTGTGCTCTTGTACTGTATTGTTTTTATTATTGTTTTATTGCATTTTCTTCTTTTTTTATGTTTAATTTTTATTTTCACATTGTCTTTTGAGGGTACAGCTAGGAAATCAGACCACAGGTTAGATGGGTTCTTGGGAAGATAAAGAGTGCCCTGGCAGGACCTTGGTGCCAGAAGGAAGATGTTAACCTTTAACCAGGTCTGATGACAGTTAAAGAGGATGGAAGCACCTTTTAGCTGCCATCATAACTGGTTAAAGGTTAACTGTAATTCTCCTCGACAGAGCAGATCTGCCACCAACAAATACCGCATGACAGGCTTTTTTCTTCGCTTTAACAAGGCTTCCATGGTCTGTCATTAATTAAGCCTAATGCCAGTGAAGCCTATGGCACTACTGACTCAATTATTAAGATTAAAAGTTGGGAAAAAGCTCTTGAGAAAGAACTGAACACAGAAGCTGAGGAAGGAATCGGGGAAAACATGTCTTTGCAACTCAGCGAGGCATCGCTCGACGTGCTTCAGCTTATTGCACCTTTCAATACTCAAAGGGAGCCTACAAGAAAGATGGGGACAGACTTTTTAGCAGGGCCTGTAGTGATAGGACAAGGGGTGATGGTTTTAAAAACAAAGAGAGAAGACTGATGCTAGATGTAAGGAAGAAATTTTTTATGATGAGGGTGGTGAGACACTGGAACAAGTTCCCCAGAGAGGTGGTAGATGTCTCATCCCTGGAAACATTCAAGGTCAGGTTGGACGGGGCTCTGAGCAACCTGGTCTGGTTGAAGATGTCCCTGCTCACTGCAGAGGGGTTGGACGAGATGACCTTGAAAGGTCCCTTCCAACCCAAACCATTCAGTGATTTGATCTGCACATGCACAGAGTCACACACAACTTTTGACAAAGAAATGCAAGGGACAGGTTGTATTTCTGCAACTATATGCATGGTTGGAGGCATCAGTGTTGGGTTCCAGAGCTAGGGTCCTCCCACCAGTTCTGGACCCACCTGAGCATCACTTGCACTTCCAAAATCAGATCCCATCATTGCTCCTGTCAAAGCATCCTTTCTGCTGAGTTGTGGAAGCTTTTGTCTGTCCTCTGAGCCTACAGAAGTAACGATGGGAAGGTTGGACTAGAAACCCAAAAGCTTTATCTTGGACCTTCAGGGCAAAGTTAATCACTCTGAAACAAATTCATGTAGTTTGTACATGTCTTGTTTGGGTCCAAACTAGAACAAAACTTGGTGGAAGTGATCAAGGGAGA
>NW_010294961.1:0-35574 GCF_000700745.2 Antrostomus carolinensis
CGGGGCTGAGGCTTCTTCCCTCCCCTCTCCTCTCCTCGCCCTCCTGCGGCCGCGGTCACAGGCGTTCCGGTGGGTCAGACGCCCCGGGGGTGTGGGGAAGCTCTCCGGCCCCGCCGCGCGCTGCGCCAACGGCCGGTAACGCCCGGCCCAGGGGCGCTGGCAAAGCCGTGCGGCCGCGTCCCTAGGAACGGGGAAACGGCGCGGAGCCCGGGCGTGGAAGATTGGTATTTGCAGAGGGAAAATTCCCCTTTGTTTTTTTTTTTAAGCGTAAGGGTTGGACCTGGCTGGTCTGGGTGCTGGGCTCGTACGAACACCTTCAGCTCCAGCTTTGCGTGCATCGCTTAACGTTTGCCTTGTGCCCCTTATGTAAAAGGGCACGGAGTGAAAGCATCATCTGGACAAATTGCACTATAAAATACAATTTTATTTACAGCAACTAAAATGTCATTTATCTAACGAATGTGTTTCCTGTTAAAGGCCCGATAAGAGTGTTGCAGTGTGACTTTGTGTAGCTGTTGAGTAAGGCTTCTAGACCGTGACAGCACAGGTATGTTTCTTGCCAGTCGTAGCTGATTCACAGGTTAGTGTTTGTTCAAGCTGTGATAACGTTTCAGGCCGAGTTTTTCATTGTTTTCATACAGTCGACTGATAAAAGTAAAACCTGTAGATTAGAAGAAACAAAGTAAATGTTGCTGCTTAGTTCATGTATAGCTTTACCTCATTTCCACCTTGGTGACATTTGTCTAGCTTCATGAAGTCCTGTATCTGCCTTTTACAGGACATAACAGGAAGACTGAACTGTTAAGTGTTTTGACACTGAAGTGCAGACATGTTGCAGCTTTTATGCTGGGGGAAACAGAAATTTTATGACTGCTTAACAGGCAATGCTCTTCCTGTGCAAAGGGGATTTGAACCAGCCCTGGTTTGTCCATTGTTTAAATGAACACTGTGTATTTTCCATTAGTATTTAGAGAGACAATGTATATGCATTGCTGTAGCATAGACACAAAACTCTAGTATTAGAAGACCATTGAGCCATTGTGTCTGAAGCTTCAAAACTGTAGTAGGCTGTGTGGTAGGTGTCTAATTGCTAGAACACTTGCCACTATAGTCTATGTGTAATTGCCCAATGAGTTATTTTAATCTGTAACAAAAACTGGCAAGTCGCATCTGTAATATCACAGGAAAAAGCAGTAGGAGAGTAAAGTACAGAAAAATATGCTAATATTTTAAATTAAAATGCACTTTTAAAAAGTTATTTTTAAACTTTACGTGTCTGCTGTCAGCACTGAATCAATTTACTTTTGTTTTCTATAGCAAACTTTCACTGCCCAGATTCTGATATGCACAAAAATCATTAAATTATGAATTAATAAATGAATTATTGATCTGTAAAGTGACTGAAAAAAATTGCTAAAAAGCAATACTTTTGTCTTGTACTCTAGCATGAGGTAATCAATTTTCTAGTGTCCCCTTAATAGCTAAAACTATCTATTAGTTTTTGGAATGTTTCTGAACTCTGTCTTGTGTTAAGCTACATTGTGTTAGCTTTATAATACCAACTATTTGTCAGGTCCTGCAGAGATAACCTTGGAGTTTGGATTACTCTTGCAATGAGCTTTTATTCTAAATTGACACTATAATGGGCTGATGGAGAAGCAGATGTGGAACAGCATCATTTTTTTTTTTATATATATTTTTATTTTTTTTAAATTATAGCTTCCTTGTCCGATGCTTTTTAACAAGGTTATGGTATGTGTCGGGCTTTTCCCAGGTAAACAGTTGCTTTTCATTGAACAAGAAATGGCTGTTCTTGTTTCATCATGATGCAAACTCCTCTGCAGACCCTCTCTCCAGCTATTAGAAACTTGCTATGTAAATTATGAATAGGATGAAGAAAGCTTTTTCCTTAAAAACATGGCAGCTATCAGCCTCAAATTGACTTATCTTCTAAGGGACTTCAGAAGCTCTACATCATGTGATCAGAGAGCAAAAAATAGTTTTTATTTTATCTTGCAGGATGGAACTGACTTTGGATAATGAGAAATTTCTGAGACCATCTTATATGAATAGTGAGGAACTGCCTGAAAGAACAGGACCAGTAGATGTGGAAGACATTAAAACAGATCTCTCTTCCGAATTTTCTTTGGTTTCTTCAAGCTCAGACACAAGCCAGGTAAGAAAGCTTTAATGTTTGCACTGGTTAGACTTTTTTTTTTAGTCTTTTATTGATAAGAATACTGAGAATTTTACAGAGAAGACAAAAAGGATCTTCAGTATGTTTTTAATTTGGAGGAGTTACATAGGATTAGGTGAAGTTGTGTGGCACTGCATTGGGAACTTATGGGGTGCATCAGTCTTCTGTGAATGAGGCTAATTGCCAGTTCAGGGCAGCTTAATCATAGAATGTTTTGTGGGTTTCATTCTTGATCTGTAGTTGGCCTGAATGTAGTGTATGTATATCTTCTGCAAGTTTATTAACTCTAAGTTATCAACAGTGAACTTGTACAGGGGCCTAAGCACTTGTAAAAACTGATGTAGTGAATTACTTTTGGTTCCCATGTCATCAAATAAGTCTGTTTAAAATAGCCTGATGAAAATAAAACTGCATTAGCATGCTAGCTGTCAAACAAAGAATCTAGTCAAATCTCTAACTTCCTTAATTCTTTTTTTTATTTAAGAGGAGAAGTTTGACGACTAAGGGACACATACAAGTTTGTCTGCGTATTAGGCCATTTACATCGTTGGAAAGAGAAAATGAATTGCAGGTGTGATATTTAGTTTAAAAATACTTCAGAAGTATAGGTGTTGGATATTTTTTTTTTTTTTCCTGTAAGCTGAATTCTGTATCCTCTTTTCATGCCTGTGTTGCTTGTGCTTCCTTTTAATAGGACTACATTTCAATTGAAGACTCAACAAGCATCATACTGAAGCCTCCAAAAAACTATTTGAATCGACTAAGTGAAAAAACTGCTGGACAGAAGTTCACTTTTTCACGAGTAAATGCATTGTCTTAAAAAGTTTTTAATTTATTCCGGGAAAAAGTTGTTTAACTTTTATTATTTAACACCAAGCAAACTAGATTTTTTTTTTTTTTTTTACTGTCAATAGTCTTTTAAGATTATAAACCTATAGAATTTAAAAGATTCTTTGAAAGTCTCCCATGATTGCTTAAACAAAATAAAAATGTTTCTTGGTAATACTCAGGTATTTGGACCTGAAACAACTCAAGAAGAATTCTTTGAAGGTACCATGAAGCAACCAGTGCAAGATTTCTTGGATGGATATAATCGCCTTATTTTTACATATGGAGTTACAAATGCTGGGAAAACCTACACGTTCCAAGGTATAAGTAAAATCCTTTCTGATCAGAATATGTCATTCTTTAATTTTTTTCAAAGCACTTTAACAAAGTGATTTCATTCACATGGAAACAATTTCACCTATAATGGAAGGACAGTTCTAGATATTATACTAATTTTATACACAGAAGTAGTAGAAGGACAATGAATTTTGTGCTGTATGAAATTGATCTTTGAATCAATATTGAACTAACATTGTCTTCTAAGTGATCTCCTATTAAGTGCATTATAACTGAAGGCCAGTACTTTCAGTTATCATTAATCTGGGGCAATAATGGGATGCTCTTTCCTGTCCTAATAAATAATAGGTAAATAACTAAAACCAAAATTCCTGACATGTACCGTCCCCTATGCTTGACTAGTTTGAGGTACATTTGGTGTATGTGTTGTGGCTTTTCAAGAGATTTTTGATTCGTATCTTCTCAGACTCTGGAGACTCTTTTGTGGTGTTATATTTTTAGGACTTGACTATCCACTTGTGATAAGAATTGGCAGGGCAGAATGTTGCCTGTTCTGTTATTCCCACTATTGTCAATATAGTCTTTCCACTTTGATATTACATGGAAGCCTGTATTCAGTCAATGGCAAAGGACTTAAGTGAAGCATGAAGCAGTTTTTTAAGACTGTTCATTGTCTGCCAGTGACTGTTATTTTGTTCATGTTAAGTTGAATTACAAGTGGCCTTACAATAAACAAAAAAATATTAGAGAAGATTGGACATGAGGAGAAACAAATATTATGCAACAGTACTTGAACTTAATGTGTTAATTCAGTTACTAGCTTGGTGTTTGAGTGCCAACCAGATTTTTCATAGGTTCTGACTTGGGCAACACAACTAGTACTGTAACTGATAAAAGCCTATCTGTCTCAGGAGTTGGAGAAACTGACGGCATCATCTTCCATCCTCTGTTGGAGTCTGAGATAGGGCAGTAGTTTCTCTTCCACTCTTCCCTCCTTTGCCTTCTTCTCTCTGGGTTAGAAATCAAAGTTAAGTGAACCCTTTTTAAACTTGCATCTGGATTTAGAAAGATGAAGTGTGCACTAAAAGCAAGGCTTTTATTTGACTCCTTTTTGCCTTTCAGGTACAAAAGGAGCATGACCTAAGGAAAGGGTCTGGGACGGGGAAAGAAGTGTGTCTTCACAAGATTTCTAGAACTTTTTTTAGGGTCTGTGGCATTAGTACAAGATTACAGCTGAGAAATCAGTCATCAGTTGTATTTCAAGATTAACCTCTTGAGAGAGAGAGAGTGAAGGCAGCCTATGAAGTGTGATTGGAAAAACTGCAAATATCTATTAAATGTCTGTTGGCTGTGGTTTGTTTGAGGTTTTTTCCCTTAAAACTAAGTTTATGGAGAAAACCCCAGCAGTTTTTTGTTTGTATTATGCTTACTTACTAAGTGGTAGAGCATGAGCTGTTACTGAAAGCCAAATACCTTTCAAAACACTCTAGTGACATTTCTATTTCTGATACCTTGAGAATACAAAAAACCCTGTTTCATGCTGTAAGTGGCTCCAAGTTCCTCATGTATGCCTTGAGATTAGAATCTATCTTATCTTAGATTAGAATCTTATTTTTCTATCTTCATTTATCTGTATACCTTGTTCACAGTAATAATTAAGATCTTTTTCTTGTATTTTGCTTACAGGGACAGAAGATGATGTTGGTATTCTGCCAAGGACTATGGATATGTTGTTTAAAAGTATTCAAGGAAAGCTATACACAGCAATGGATCTCAAGCCCCATCGGTGCAGAGATTATATAAAGCTGACTAAAGACCAAGTGAGAGAAGAAACTACTATTAAAAATTCCCTACTTCGCCTAATGAAAGAGGTAGGGGAGCACTTCTTTCTATGCTGATGGGTGCACACATCTTTAGATAGCTCAATGGTACCATGTTCATTTTTCAGTGTGAAGAGACTGTCTCTATTTAAGCATGGATGTGTCTAGTTGTTGTCAGCCAGCTATTCAGATTGACAGTAAAGTGAGCAGTAGAGCTGACGAACCCTATTCTGTGGATTTCTGTCGTGTGGCTGAATACCTGATAGGATGTAAACTCTAAGCTTTTTATTCTATAGCTTGATCACCTGATAATTTATCCTCTGGGGTTACTGATGCTTCATAAGGACTGAATGCAAATAGTTTCCCCGTCTGTGAGGATGCTAATAGGTCTGCTCTTTTAAACAATTTCCTGTCAGTATATTTGAAAGAAATTAATGATTTTGAGGTTGTTCCCCTCTTCCAGTTTGGCAAATATCCTCAAAGGAATAATTTTTTTTTTTTTTTTTTTTGAAACAGAAGAGCTATAAAGCCAGTAGACTTATAAAGATTTGAATTAAAATGGGTTTCTGCTGGACTTTATTCTTAAACAGATCACTGTTGAGCCATCCAGAAATACATTTCAGTTTTATGAGTTGGCTATAATTCTAAAGCTGTTTAGTTCAATTACACTTATGGGGATATGTGTTTTGTATAAGCATATCTTTTTCTTCATGTTTTTAATTCTGAAGTGAATGGAATAATATTAAAAAAAACAATCCAAACAAACAAACCAAACAACCTGAGCGTATGCTAGGAATTGGAACTAGAAAGGGATTGTTGTAGGGGGTTTTTTAAATTATTTTTAATGTAAGGAATGAAGCATTTCCCTAGTGGTATGCGAGGTTATAACGGAGGGTTCTGACAGTTGTGCATGGAGTATATTTAATAGCCTTGATTTTTATCCATGAGTTAGTTAACTGGACTTCTCCAGTGTGGAAGGCAGGTGGCAGCAAAATTCTTCAAGACTTCACTTCAAAAGCACAGGCCTATGTTAACTATAGCTCTAGCAGTCTTTAAAGAATTCAAAAAAACCTGTCACGTATGTTTGAATACATATGTATGTCCTCTCTAGTTTCTAAAACTGTGGTTGTAGGAACAATGCTTCAGCCTATAAATTTGGTGGCAAAGTTTGCATCCACTTCAACAGTGACAGGTTTGGGTGGGTGTTTTATATGTGTAAAGCTTACCCCTAAAATTTTTGATTAAATAAATATTTAACTATTTCAGGAATCGCTTTATGGAATCTCAGCTTTATATGAAATATACTCTTGATAAAACATAAGTTTCTTCTCTTAAGCATACTGGTTTTGATGAGTTGTGCATCCTTGCAGTTCTGTGCCTACAATAACCAACCAAAACTAAGACTAGGAACAGAGTGTATGTGTATGAACCTCATAAGCTCAAGCTGCAGGGATTTGTTTTACTTTTATTTTTAAAGAGTTCAGTAGAAGAAAATTTTCCTTCTCTTTCTAAAACCTAGACTTTATTTCAACTGTGAAAGGTTTCTACAGCCTGTATCATGAAGCAGTAAGTTGCTCACTTAAGTGAACAAGTGTTCTGTATTTACCTGATTCTGAGAGTTGACCTAGTAAGCTGTAGGAGATGGAATCCTGAATAATTGGCAAAATACCAATAATAAATTCCAGGACTCTCAGCATCAGGAATGAGTATTAAGGTAAGAACAACCCTTTCAATAGGAGTATATAGGTGCTTTGAACTAGAAATTATATGTAGCCAGAATATTTGTATTGGCTTATTGCAATTACGCTGTATTCCTATCTAGTAGGACAATAAAGCTGTTGGAAAAGTAACTGGTGGTATACTGATAATGTACTGTCAACAACTTATCTTAAAGTGTCTGTTCTCTTTTGTAGGCAGACTATCAAAATAGCGCTAACAACAAAGCACCAGTTGAGTCTAATGGTAAGTTTTATATTAAATTGCATTTAAAACTGACAAAGAAGCTGTCTTAATATCACTAACTGACTTCTGGCCTATGTTAATAATGACTACTTGGCATTTTTATATGCCTGTGAATTGAATAATGAGCAAGTCATCTGAGCAGAAAACACAGTGATAAAATGTTTATCCATATGAATACCATCAGAACAGACATTAAATGACATGAAACTATAGTAAGGAAAAGTAGTACTACTTCTGCTATGGGCCCTAGTGGTATGACAGGCTTTTAGAGTACCTCTGTGTAATTAGATAAACCTAATTCTAGCATTTAAAAAACACCTAAGTACTAGGTTTGCTTTAAAAAGTCAGAAAGAAATGTACTTGTCCATTTAAGTCTGTCTCCTAAAGATATTGAAGAGACTTGAATAATTCTAACTAAACTGTAGGTGTTTGATAGAATTTGTCTCTGGAAAAGGAAATGGTAAATGGCTCTTGCAAATATGTAGGGTAAGCATGTGACTTCCAGATACCTGAGGAAGTGAAGGAAAATATCAGTGGATTTTTGTGTAGTGTAAGCGTGGTGGGTTTTGTTTGGATTTCTTAGAAGACTGATGTAATATCAGTTTTCACTTATTAATTTTTTTAAATGAAATTCACTTTACTAGGCCTATACTGACTCAGTGTTTTGTACTTGGCAGATTTAGAAGAAGGCCTAAAAGACTTGGAAGAGACTAGCACAACTGTGAAAAATGACATCAAGTTTTCAGTTTGGGTTTCATTTTTTGAGATTTACAATGAATGTTTTTATGATCTACTGATTCCTGTAGCAAATGACAAGAAAAGAAAACCACTACGCCTTGCTCAAGACATCAAGGGATGTTCTTATGTAAAAGGTGATTAGAATACACTGCAGATTGCCAAATATGTAATTTGAAAAGTTAGTCTTCCTGTAATAATGTTTCTCTCTAGATTAGAAAATGCCTAACTGCATTCACTGTGGCACTACAAATGTCTGCCTTGAGTATGAAAGGCAACAATCTACATACATAGAAATATCTGTACCTTTAATAGCATTTTCTCTTTATTCTTGACTGTAACTCTTAAAAGCCTTAAAATTAATGCATTCCACTGTCTTGATATTTCTTTGAAAGGGAGGAATATTGAAAAAAAATTGACAAAATAGTTAGTGGTTTGGGGTTTTTTCCATTTTCTTAAAAAGACTCCAAAAGTTGTTTAGATAAGAACCGTTGAGGCAATTTTTTTTCATTTTTTATTTATTTTTTTTTTAGTTATTTTCTGTAGAAAAACAGACTTCAGAGAATATGTGAGAAAGTTTAAATCTGTCTACAAATTACATATTACAGTACTCTAGTTTAATCAAACCTATAATGTAGTTTATTTCTGGCCATGGAAAAAAACTGATGGAAACTTAATTAAGATGGAACATTTTTTAGTGTGCTAATAGCATGAAATCATGCGATACACTTGTCTTTCCTTTTCCACAGAAAGAGAAATGTTGATATTTGTCATCATATAATTTCTGTCTGAAGCAGACTTAGTAAAATGTTTGTACATCTGAAGTGAATGTATTATTCTTGGTATGCATACATTATGCCCTACTTCTTTCTTTTTGATAATGATATTTACAAGACTATCATGTTTATTCTTCCTAAAGGTGTGCAGTGGGTTCAGATTTCTGATGCTAAAGAAGCTTTTAGACTTCTGAAACTGGGATTGAAACACCAGAGTATTGCAAGCACGAAACTAAATGCTTGCTCCAGCAGAAGGTGAGAAACATTTTGAGTGATCATTTGGCATAGGATGCTGTGTGGGAGGAAGGAGAAACTAAAATATGGCTTGTGAATTTTAGGAGGGGAAAAAACTTTAACAAGGTCCAGATACCTGGGTTTCAGTGTTAGTGTCCTTTAGCAGTATGTGACCCAGTGCTTTAAGCCAAAAGGATTCAGTTCTTCAGCAAGATGGAACATGTACAAAAGCTAATAGCGTTTTATTGAATACTGTCCTTCAAGCAAAAGCACTTTGCTTTATTCCACCTAAATGTCTGAGGAAAAAGCAAAATTAGTGCTACCTAAATGTTGCTTTAAAAGTTTGTGTCTGATAGAGCATATGTTTAGATACTTTGACAAATGTCAACGTGTTTTGAGCAGATGTAAAGGCTAAAAATATTTTGAAGGTATTAGTCTACTTTATAAGGTCTCTGCTGACTTAAACTTCTCCTTTTTAGCCACAGTGTATTCACAATTAAGTTACTAAAAATTGAAGATTCAAGAGCACCACTAGTGACCCGAGTCAATGAGTAAGTTCAGAGCAAAGTCTCTCTCTTCTTCTGTGATGAAGTTGTCAATGATCTTCCATATTGGTGTACTGGTACTGTACACCCAGTGCTCCCTGGGTGCCTCATGTATGTGTGTTGGTTTCCCCACTTTCTACACTCATACAGTACTTGACCCTCTACCTTAAGCTATTGGATGGCAATGATGTTCAGCACGAGGCTCTGGTAGTCTGCTATACTCCTGAACTCAAAAGGAAGCGATGGGGAGAGGGGAAATAGGAAGTGTGTTGGGAAATGGTTTGGCCAGAAGTATTTCGAAATTTGATTGGGTAAGCAACATTAAAAAGGATAGAAGGGTTCATGCAGATGAAGATCAAGAAATTCTTCCTTTAAAAAAAATGATTGTTCTTAAAAGTGAACAATTTTTGCATGTTCTAAGGTAAATAAAGTTAATTTTCCTTGTCTGCTTTCAGATTGTCAATGTGTGATCTTGCTGGTTCAGAAAGATATACCAAGACCCACAATGAAGGTGATAGACTGAAAGAGAGTGGAAATATAAACACCTCTCTCCTGATTCTAGGCAAGTGTATTAATGCACTCAAGAACTGTCAACAGTCAAAGTAAGTCCTACGAATTTCAAACTGGTTGTGGTTTTTGGGTATCGCCTTTGACATTTAAAAGCTATTGTTTAAAATACACAATACTAACTACTAGTTTTTGGTAAAAATATAGGCTTATGAAATCTTGATCTACTGAAGTTATCTTTAAACTTGTCTTGTTTAACTCTTTAATTAAATCATTCAAATTCTAAGATTGTTTAAACATACTAACATAGATTTCAATTTAACTTTCTTCTTCTGAGCTTGGCTTGTCAAACAAACTTTGAAATAAGTTTAAAACCCCCTTTTCACAAGTGTCATAGTAAGAGTCAAATCTTCAGCCTTTTATTACTCCTTTTTGAACTAACTCAATTTTCTGTGTACTTCTAGTGTAACATCTTTCATCAGCAGAATATTGTTATGTCATCATAACTGTGCCTTCTTTGACAAAATTTGTTTGTTTCTTCTAAATCTTGACAAAATTTTGACACTCTCCTCCTAATCTAACTATATACAGGCAAAAGAAAGCTGTCCCCACTATTTCTGCCCTAGCTTGGGGATCTAAATAAGAGTAAAATAACACAAAAAGTTAGCTGTCTAAAAAAACAGTACAATATATAGTCACAGCTGGATGTAACTGTCCAGGAACTGCTTTCTGGTTCTAATTTAAAGTTCTATTCCTGTCTCAGAAGTTAAATGAACTCTGTCTGCTGATTGATATGCCTGAATGTGCTTTACCAAATTTGCTTACTCCGTAACACTGTTCTTGATAGCCTATTCAAAGTCTATCACACCTGAAGGTGAAAAAGTTTTGCTGGTGTGTGTTCCTGATTAACCCTGTTTTGTGAATTTACAGTATCTTATCTTCCTGTTCTTTCCAGGTAGGAAGTATGCATAAAGCTAGCAGCTGCTTAGAGGGCTGTTAATGTATTCAGAATGTCTTTTTCTGTTCTTAATAACTTGGAATTTTAACAATATAGAAGAAATACTTTAAAACACGATCTCTTAAAGTTTTAAGAGATGTCCCTTGCAAATTGAATAGGAAGCAGTAAATTTCTTAAATTATTCTTGTTTATCAGTCTTGCAGCAGAACTACTTATGAGACATATATGTATTCTAGCAGGAGTGTTGCTGTCTTGCTGAGTTCTGTAGCACTATTCATGTAACTAAATAGCTGTCGTGTCCAAAATGCAGGCAACCTATTCAGTGGCAAGTGTGTGTTTAGTCATGTTTTAGGAATTCTCATAAAATTTCCTACAAGCATCAAAAGCTACATCACCAGCTGTTAAATTCAAGGGCACAGCTTCTGATTTAGGAAATGCCAAACTGCTGGGGGATTAGGGAAGAAGTTCTGAAAAGTTTCTCCATGGGTTTGGCATATATTCATTTTCTTGTGTAGGCACTTGCTATTGTCCATTCTCAGAGGCAAGATACTGAGTGAGAGACATCTCTGATAACATTGGATTCTGCATGCCTAGAACTAGATATGTCCTTTTCATCAATGTGGCAAGGAAAAGAGAGGTGTAGTATAGTTTGATGTAGCATGAGGCTATGTGACCTACCCTAGGTTAAGTGTTGAATGTGCTTTTGGTTTAAGTGCTCCCATTGTATTGCTGTAGCCTATCTGAGATAATGGCTAAAGCAGCAGTCACAACAGCCAAACAACATGTTCACAAACAGCTATGTCCTGGTCCAAAATAATTTTAATTACTTTAAAGACTACTGCTGTTATAAATATCTTTAAATCTTCATGCTGGATAGCTCTTACACTGATGGGAAATTATTAAACTTCTGGTCATCTGTTCTTTTGTCTTTAAAGGTTGCAACAGCACATACCCTTTCGAGAGAGTAAGTTAACTCATTTCCTTCAAGGATTCTTCAGTGGAAAGGGGAAGGTATACATGATGGTAAACATAAGCCAATGTGCTTCAGCATATGATGAAACATTCAATGTGCTAAAGTTCTCGGCCATTGCACAAAAAGTAAGTGTGTTGTACTTTGTCTTGTTGTTCAGTACTTATGACCTGCATTTAAAAAGCAGGTTCTCTCACTTCTAAGAATATAAATTTAGTTACTGGATTTTTCTGTCTCATATTGCAATCATGTCTTCTAGTTACTCCTAGTCAGGCTTTGTTTCCTTGTAAAGCTTTTAAAAAGGCTTTATTAGGACCTTTTTCTTGCGGGTGTGGGAGCATCTACTGAAAATCCATAACTCGTATAAACTGTCCAGCCTAACAAGACATTTGCTTTATTTGGAAGAAATTCCCTGAGATCTAGGTAAATTTTTCTTCTGTACTCGTAACATGCTCTCACCTAGGAGCAATTCTAGCTGCCCTGTATACTATTGCTATCTTAATCTGGAATACTGCTCCCTTGATAAAGCAGGTTGAGCACCAAAGAGTGTTTAAAAAGTCATCTTATATCTATGGAGGCCTTACTAGGAAGGCAGAGGTTAAATAGAATGAGTAAGAGTAAGCACAGTGATATAACCCTGACAAAGTTCAAAGGTGAAAGTATCAGGGATCAGTGCTGCAGCCTCAATGGAAGACACGGAAAACTTCTGTTGAAGACAATATATCCAGGCCTTTAGAATGTGGACTCATCTAAGCAGGCTATATACAACACTAGAAGGAACAGACTGTAAGGGTGGTAGTTGTGCAAGGAACAGAACTTGTATTATGACATTTGTGTAATGCAACTAGAAACTCAAAGTATAGAATATACAGAAATCTGTTGGTGCATGAGGTGGCAACCATCTTGCAGGTTGTCCAGCTGGTGAAAGTTTGTGTTCCTGGGATCAGAAGAAGAGTTAGACCAGTTTCCAGTTAGAGTACAAAGGAGTCACTTCGTAGTTTAAGTAGTGACTCTGAACAGAGAGTATGCTGAGGGAGTACTGTGCTTAGGAGACCTATAGGAAAGTTCAACAGGTATCTCTAGGAAATGCCAGTAGAAGTTCAAAAAAGTACTGATGAACTTGTTCTTTATTTTCTGGGTAGGTTGTAGTTATGGATTCATCTGTTCTTCAAGATCAGTCGTTTGGCCAGAAATCAGCAGGAGAATCATCACTACCTAATGACACAAAAATTCCAATCCCAAGACAAAGAGCTACTATCCTATGGGACAGGAGCTTAGAAGATGTGATTGAAGATGATAATGATGAGATGGAGGAACAGCATAATATGTCAAGAGAAGAAGCAGTCCAGAAACATGAAGAAAATGAAGTTGTTATTGGAGAGGAGCGATATATGGTATGTGCCAAGACTACTTTAAGAACTAGTGTAGTATGGAGTCTCAAAGGAAGGTATTCTTCTTGCAGTTTCCTCCATCTATCGCTTTTTTCTTTTTTTTTGATCACCCTTATTCTACCTAAATCCAGTATTAAGAACTAAAAGTGGGATTACTCATAACTTTGTGCCTATTATGGCAAAAAACTATGAAATATGTCTAAATACAGACTGAGCAGTAAGAATTGCACATTTGGCTTTCTCTCCTTTTGGTAACCTATGGTCAATGCACAGCAAGTATTACCTGGGTTTTTTTAGCAGTACAGAAGACTATTCCTTTGTATTCCATGCACAAGAAAACTCTGAAAACTATTCTTTAAGGAACAGCAATTTTAGTCACTTTTAGGGAAGACAAGGAGGAGGGAACAGGGGACTAGAGAATGTTTTGTGGAGGCTTCATTAATATTGTCCCAAAAGTGAGCATGTGGAAAACAAGAGCCAAAGACTGTGGAGCTTAAGCCTGTTTTTTAAGACAACTTCAAGAATTCTTGTAATAAACTTAATGTTCTTTGCAAATACCTACTCCGTGCAAACTTAAAAATTGCTGTGCTAGTATCAAACAGATATTTCAATCTACTCATGAATTCTCCTGTTTATGAATAAGCTAATAAAAACTGAAGAACATCTGTCAGTTGAAAGAGTAAAAGTGTTGTTGTAGTGTTTGAGGAATCTCACTACTGAGAAACCATTTCTTTATGAAAAACTTAATACTAATGGTAATTCTAGGCGATGGTGAATCTCATACAATATTTGAAGGACAAACTTATTGCTGAAAAGAAGAATAAGCTACTTCTGGAACTAAAAATTCGTGAAGAAGTGACACAAGAATTTACCCAATATTTTGCTGAGCAGGAAATGGATTTCAAGTAAGTTAGCTTTAAGTCATTTTTAAAGCTACTGGTTAAAAAAAATGAAAGTATATTCATTTGTCTTAAATCCCTCTCTTGGCCATGAGAGGCTACACTCTTCTGCTAGATGTACTGCTTCTATTAATATCAGTTTCTGTTTGGACTATGAGATCAGGGAAAGCTTTGATTTCTTTAGGGGGGTGGGTAAGGGGGTTGTGTGGAATTTGTAAGCAGTATTTGTTCCTGTAGAGCTCTCCCTAAGAGAAGAGCTTTCTTGGTAGGATGTCTCTAGAAAGAGTGACACTTTCAAATTCTTTGGTTACTGCAGTCTTAGTGATACTCCAAACAGGTATTCTGGCTTTAGAAGGTTAGAAAAAATGCTTATAGTTAAGTGCTATTCATAAACTGTGTATACATTTCTCTTACTCATTCTTCAGGGGTGTATGTGGAAGAAATATACTTCTATTTTGGTGTAGCAACACTGTTCAGTGTGTTGTTGTATTGTGCCAAAAATAAAGGCAAGGGGGGGATCTTTATTAGTACAGCTGCCTATAAACAACCTCTTAGCAGCTCATACTGGCTAGCTTCTACCTGACATATTTTTCCTTTTGTAGAGAGCACCTTTTATACGAACGGGAACGACTTGAAGAAAATTCTGAAATACGCCTGGAAATCTTTAAGGAGCTTGTAAATGGTTATACTAAAAATGCAGCTGAAGAAAATAATTTAAAGGATCAGCCTTGCAGTGAGCAAGCTGGACCTCTGGTATTTTTAACCCACTTCCCCCACCCCAAAATAACATCCCTTTTACTAACTACCTGTTATGGTGATGGTTTGTCTCAAGGATTAGAAGGATGATTTCAAGGAATTGCGTGCTGTGTAACTAACCTCAGCAGGATATATTTATCACGTTTAATAGGAGTAGTTGCTGGGCCTCAGATACGCATTTAGGAATCTTTGCGGTTTTCCGCATTTCTGCGACACAAAGTGAAAATTGCTGTTTACAAAGAAATTGAGGGGAAAAGCTGGAATTACGATATAAATTATATTGCATTAAAGGCCTATTCAAACTATTTGAAATGGACTTCTTAGGCCTCATATATGGACTGTACTGGAGTGGTACCAGAGGCTTTTTCCCCTCTTAAGGCTGTTGTAGCTACAAATAAAACAAAGAGAATTGTATACACACTTAAGCCATAACTAGACTCTTAATTTGAGGCCAGCTCTTGTAAGTCCAGAACCCTTTGCTCTTAAAAAAACAAAGAGGAAAGAGGTAAAGTCAGTATTTTGAGCACAACTTAATTTGAGTTACCACAAACTTATTTTACCTCACGCTTTTACTGATAGATGAAAATTTTTTTTCACTTGTCTGTATTCATTCAATGTTCGCGTTTTGTAAAAGAATACTAGCTTTTATATTAAATTTTGAGGGGATGCTTTTGTGGTGATACAAAAAGGAATGTGATGGTGGGTCATTAAATGCTATAAAAAAAAAAAAGTATCTGTTACTTGATATTGGAGACTTGTGTGTGAAGGTAGACAGAAGCTGGCAATTAAATTGCATATGAACCCATGAGATGGCATTGAAGCCAGAATGAATTGTACTTACATCTTTGAATTTATAATGGTCTTCCACATCTTCTGTAGAAATAATTACTATAATGTAATTACTTGTCACTTCTAAATGATATAAATTATCTTTCAGGATGAAGAACATAGCATGGAGCCAGGAACCTTTATTGATCCTAACAGCATTATTGATTCTCTTCAGAATGATGTCATTAATATCAAAAAGCAGGCAGAAGAAACACACAGATATGTTGTGTCCCTAAAAGACCCACAGAAAGCTATAGATTGGCTTGAAAAACTGCTGGGAGAAACTACCACTAAACTAGCTAAGACCAAAGAAGAGCTGACAAAGAAAACCAAAGGTGAGCTGGGTGTAAGTGTGCTGTGAAAGGCAGAAAAAAATAAATATCTGACTACTGTAAAATAGAAATAATAATCTAGTTGAGGGGGATTTTGGAACCATATCGTATGTATAGATGTGATAACCAATTGTTTTGTTTATGTTAAGGTTGAACAACTCCACAGGCCTTAGTTATTTAATTTTTAAGAGAAAACTTAAAACTATCAATTGCAGAATTGTGGGGTAAAATGTCAACATTATTGATTTTTAATTTCATGGATAAATGGTAATTCCCATATGTTACATTTTGCTGATGCAGTGTTTTCAGGTATCCTGTGGAACCTTCATAGAGGAAAATGTAGCAAAAATATTATTCCAGCAGAAGTCATCTATATTTTATATGGGTTGCAAGGCCCAATACTCCTGTTCAAAAGAACCTAAACAAATTTTGAAATGTGCCCTATAAGTAGAAGTCAATATGAAAATAAATCAATCTATTCAAAAAGCTACCGAGGTATCGGAAGATCTAGAAAAATGGATTACTGAGTAAACCATGTAATGGCTGTTTATTTGATGCAGACTTCTTTTTCTGTTACAGACTTTGAAAGGCAGATGACTGAATTGGATGAGTCTGCTAAGCAGCTTAAAGCAGCAACTAAGGTAACTTTCTCAAGGAAAAGCTTGTGCAAATTATTTGCTTTAATACAAAATTCCAATAGCTTAAAATGCTATTATACTATGTTTCCAGCTTAGCTTAGCTGATCTTGCTTCTAAATGTATGATATAGTTTAACAATTTAACACTGATGACTGAACTACTATTCTTTCTTTTCCAAGAAAATGAATACACAGAATAAAAGAATTCAAGAACTAATGGTCATTGTGGAGGAAAAAGATTGTATTATTGTAAGACTGGAAGATTTGATATCCCATTTAGAAGAGACCATAAAAGACTATGTAAGTCCTAGACAACTATGTTTTCTACTATTTTCTATTTTTCTATTATTTACAAAAAATCTAAATCTATGCTTATAATGGACTTAACTATTTTGGAAAATTGTAATTTTCTGTAAGTAATTGCTACTTGCTTGAAAGGGTAGCATGTGAGTTGGCATTGAAACGAAAGTTACAGCAAAAGGTATGTGGGGTGCGTGTGAAAAATGGGATTTTCGGAAGCAGTCATCTGAACTTATTACTGGAGGACTGTAGATGGGATTCTGAAGAGCTACTCTAAAGAAAAAAAAACAAACAACAAAACAAACTCAAACTGGGAGGATTTAAACAGTGAAAACAGAGGGATTACATCACTGTCTCTATTTTTGCCTGAATGGAAGAGGAAGGAAAGGAGGTTTTGCTGCAGCAAAAAGTCAAATTTAATTGAAGTTAGAAGTTAATGTGGTAAGAATGGTGATTGTGTAAATTGGCAACAAAAATCAGTGTGTTCCACTCAGCACCACCATGTGCACACACTTTCAAAGAAAGAACAATAATATGAATATATTCAGCAGAGTTTGAACTAAGAGTGGATGGCCAGGGTATCTCTGATGTGATTAATAAAGTTTGCAACTGGCTAGTCTACTGAATGCCAGGAGACTAGCCTGGCTAAATGTATACATGTTAAATAAATGAAAACATGCAGTTAGATATATATATATATATATATATTTTTTTTTTTTTTTTAAGACTGATGTCCAGTAACCTGAGGTAGTTCTGAGACTACTTTAAATGAAACTTAGTCAGCACTCTGATTCATTTCTCTCTTCCACTGTAAACTTAAAGCTTTAACCATACTTAATCTTCTCTTTCCTCTCTCTGCCCCACAACAACTCAGCTTTTAGTAGTATGAATGCTGAGAGTGATAAGAGTTGTAATGACTGCTTCCTATTACTACTCCTTCCAAGAGCAAGGCTTAACTCTTTCCAGTGTTTCTAGGAAGCTGTGTGGCTTGAAACTTAAAACGTGACCAGTCTGTTTTATAGATTTTTTTATTTTTTTTTTAATGAAATACTTAAAGATTAGTAATTGGTCCTTGGCAACCAGCATGGTTTGCCAGTTGTGTCATCCTGCAAGTAAAGAATCTTTATTCTTAGTCAAATATATAGTTTGAAGTATGTACATCAGAATTGACTGGGCTTTCAAATTGCACCAAATCTGTCATGATAAAAATTATCTGACTTTGCTGAAGGCAGTTAAAACTTCCAATTCTACAAACCATGACTAGAAAGTGACAAACTTGTAGAGCAGACCATTTGCCCTATGAACAAATAGGGAATTTTGTCAACTCTTTTGGCACTGGAAATTATTTTCAGGTGGTAAACAAACTCCTCTTACATGTAGGTCTTGCATTTTGTAGCTTCCTAGTCTCTTGCTCTACTTTCTGTGCAGTGCAAAGCATTGTGCTTATTAGTATCGGAAGGTGTACCTGTTTTTGGTTTATGTAACTAATCTGAAACTGTCTTGTTCCTTTGACAACCCCTATAGTGTTGCCCAGATAGTTTTGTGAAAATATTTGCATATAAAAGATTATTAAGCCTCTTAAGTGCTCGCTCTTTAAAATGTCAAAGTAATTGATGTTATTTTAACACAGGATAACACTGTAACTGTCATTAAAAGACAATTGGCAGAACAGGAATCTAACGAAGTGACTGAAAGCAGCCAACTCATAGATTGTGAGCAACCTGCACTGGAAATGAGAAGAAAACGTTGCTTTGAAGATAAGCCTACTGTGGAAGAAGAGCCACCTGCAAAGAAAGGTACAATTTCTACCATCACTCAAAATGGGGTCTTCAAAAGGAACTTGATTACTATTCCAGAACAGAAGCAAAAAGGTTTGAAGTGTAAACATCATGTTATGAGGAGAAAATCTACTATGTTAAACTGTAAATGGAAGTAACTGTTATGTAAACATCATCTGTTTTGCAAAAGGTCCTATACTGTTCACTCCTAAACGCTTAGCTTAAAATAAAATGTAGTTTTTAGACTCTTCCCTTTCTGCTGCTTTTTCTCATCTGTTAATATACTTTCCGATTCAGCTGTAGTTCTTAAGCAATTTCTTAACAGTTGTTTTTGTACTAAAATTGCTGTTGCTGGACTTCTGGGAAAGTAGCATCTCCTGCTCAAGTTTTTTTTTAAACTTGTCTAAGCAAGCATCAAAGGTGTCAATGACTTACTGATTGTTCAGTCATACAGTATGTGCTGTGAAACTTGATGTTTCATTCTGTACACATGCTGTGAACACATCAGCTCTGGTCAAGGTGACAGTGTAGGCAAAGAAGAAAAGCTTTCCACTTGAATGGAAGTAAAAGTATTTTAAGTCCACAGATGGCATATTTTGTTCAGCTCTCATGTTTCTACTTCAAATCTTTTTGCTTTCCATGGTTTATCTGTGATAAATTAGCTTACCAGTCTAATTAGAATGAGATGAATAAACTAGCTGCAGCTGAAGACCTTCAGGGATAACAGTGAAACTTGAAAGGACACCACTACTTACGTTATCCATTCCATTAAAGTCTGTTAATCAGTGGAATGGAGCTATTTGTGACTGACTTGTGCAAAATGGTATTTGTAAGATCTGCCTGCCTCTAACTTGACTCAGGACACAGCTGGGCTTTGATTTCTCATAGAAGTGTGGAAAGCATATGTGAAAGGAGAATGAAAGGTCTTCCCTTTGTGTCCCTTACTTTCTTGCCTTTCTCCTGCAGAGTAGGTGTAAGTAAGAAGATCTTCCAGACATTGTTTGGGTGAGGATGGGATAGAAAAAGATAAATAAGATTAAAAAGAGGAAGCAGAAAATACCTATCCCCATAAAGGGGGATAAAACTTGTTAGAAGGAAGCTTGTCAAATTCACATGATCACAGAAAACTGAGGATACAGATGGTGAATAAGCTGAATGCTGGACTGTTGTTCATCACATCCTGCAGTAAAAGAACAAGGGAACACTCAGTCTAGTAGAAGATCAACTTAAGTTTATGGAACAAAGCACTTCATGGCATAGGCAGTGAACTTCTAATATTTGCTGCCCTAGATGGTGCAAGAGGCAGATAATTCTCAGTTTCCAGGAGTAGCTAGACAGGCTAACAGCCAACAGGTTCATACATGGATACTGAAAGGCTTAAGCAGGGATGTATTGTCTCATATTCCTCCAACATTCCCGATTGTTCTGTGTCAGGAAAGGTCCATAGGATGTGAATGGGCCCACCAACAGTAGCAAAAGGACATAAAATATTAGGCTAGATGAACTGATAGTGTGTGATCCAGTAGGGCATTTCTGATGTTTGCACAACTTGTTGAAATAAATGTTACTTGAAGTCTTTCTTAGGAGAAGCTTCTATCTTTGTACCAGATACAACTCTGGTTTGTCTCTACCATCTTTGGTTGGGATGAATATTGGGTCCTAGCATGACCATTTGATGGTTCCACCTATATGAACATTACAGGAAAGGGGTGGGAAAGAAAGCTGACGTAGACGCCTTGATATACTAGATAGTAGTAGGTTTGCTATAATCTCATAACTAAAGCTTATTTAAACAAACAAAAAATAGAAAAGTGATAGCACTTTTCAAACAAATTCATGTGGAGAACTAACAGTGCCAATTAATGTCAGCGCAGAAAATTTTCTGTGGGGAAGAACAGGCTATTTGGTTATGTTAAAACTATTTCATTTGTGAGTGCTAAGAATATAAGGAATAAGATTTTAAAATTGAGTTGTTAGATGCTCCATAATTAAGAATTTAACCATTCTTGTTAAATGTACTTGACACAATAGAACAATGAGCACAACTACACTGTAATGGCTTACTTATAGAATTTAGACATGCTAGAGGCCTATGACCAAAGTTTCTTTTGGGGGAAGATAAGTTATCTTGTCTTGAATTTCAGGGTTTTTTTGCCTTTCTGTAAGACTTGCCTTCTGTATTTTGGGGTTGTGGTTTTTCTTAGTATCTTCTACATAAAAACCTTCTGGACTGAATGTCATGTATCTTCTTGCACTAATATTTATCCTGATATGCTCTATGGTTGTGGGTGTCAGTACAAAGCATCTAGACCACTTCTAAATCCTCTTGTGACTGTTCATATCCTTCTCACTATGGATATTGGGCTAAGCTCTACTTTTTTCATCTTGCCACCTTAGATCACAAAATATGTCTTAAGCTACCTCAGCACCTCTCCCTTTTAGTCAAGTATGTAAAATTCACGTTCAGTGTGAGGAATATATAGTATTTTGTCCAATATATCTTCTTGGGACTACACAGCTTCCATAGAAAACAATCTCTCAATCCAAAATTTTTAATCTCATAGTATTTAGAAACATGGCTTTACAAGCCAAACTAAACTTGCTGCTGTGTCTGACCTAGCAGGAGCACTTGATATGTCCAATTAGAACAGAAAAGATACAGAAAAGCAGGTGGAAAAAAACTGTCCTGTGGAATTTGATCACCTTCAAAAGTAATCAAAAAACAAAACCTGAATTGAGATGGGAAAAGGTATTGCTAATGCTTCAGTATGACTCTTTGTTAGAGACTCAAAGTTAGTGATTGTATAAAACTTGTTGGATCTATTCAGAGGATGTTTCCATGCAGTACACATGTACCCATGTGCTTCATGCTCCCAAAGTGAGATGACTGCCAAACTCCACCCTACTGTAGCTGCAATACTCACAAGAATCCATAGCATTGCTCTGGAGAACACAGTTGTGATGACCTAGTCCCTAGAGACAGTTGTGTATCTCTAGTCCCTAGAGATAGTCAGGCTCAATTTTAATACTAAAACAGCATGCATGTTACTTAATTAACACAGATGTATTCTAAAACACTTGTGTGAAACGCAGCTGCAGTAAATTTTGAAGGTCATGAAATGCAGGTGACTTCAGTTAGAATTGTTTATTACTTAGGGAAAATTAGTCTTAAGCTAATAAAATATGTACAGAAATTTGGGGTTGTAATGGAATGTTTTGTATCTTTTTGGGAGAAACTATTGATGTAGTTTAGAAACCAATAGGAAAAAAGAGATGAAGGTCCCAAACACTAAGTGAAAAACTTGTGCTGGATTTTTAGCTTCGTTTTTAAAGTAAGGCAATATTGAGTATGATTGAAGCTTCTCAGGAAAGTATACAATACTATTGCTCTTCTAAATGTAAAATGGGTGATTGCTGGCTGTATCAAAGGGATTGTTAAACCAATGAAGATGGAAACTGGCTATAACTGTGAATGTTATCTAACTCATAAGTATTACTACATACTAGTAAAATTAGCTAGACTTTTCTGCTAGCGGTGCAGAGTAGAAGGCTGGAATAGAGCCCTGGCAAAGTGTTCTTTAAGGCTCCTGAACACCTCTTGCTGCAAACTATGTCTAGAAGCTGAAGAGGTACCTATTCCATGTTAAACCATTCAGTGGGCTTTAACTGCTTCAAGACTTCAAAATGCCATATGGTAGGAGGGTGTGGCTTTCAGAAGGTGACCTTTTTCCATAGAGTAATTGCTATTTGGTATTGCTAGTGACTTGTACTATTGATTTTAATCAACTGAGCTATATGTTTTTTATTTGGCTTTCTTTCTTTAGGAGATATGAGGGAAAGTTGTGGAGATGACTCTCTAGAGCAAGAGAGAACTGAATCCATGAAAACAAATGAATCCATGAAAACAAATACTTGTGAGAACTCTGCAGAAATACTAGCACTGAAGGAAAGAAATGAAGCCTTGGAAAGTCAGCTAGCTGTACTTGAAGAACAATGCAGAAGAGAAAAAGAAGAGTTCCATGGGCAGATAATAAACTTGAATCTCAAGCTCTCAGCTTCTGAAGAAAGGGCTTCTGGCTTAAGTGAGGAACTTCAGCAGTGTCGAGCTGACTATCAGGAGATTGTTTCTGAATTGAGCAAAGAGAAAACTACAAATAGGGAACAAGAGGAAAAGATTATTCAGCTAAATAACGAAGTAGAAAGTGCTAAACAACATATAATTGATAAAGTGTCACAAATTAAAACACTGCAGTCCAAAGTAGATGAGCTGTATAAATGCCACTTAGAGTCTTATGCTATGGATATTGATTTAGTAAATCTACAGGATTCTGTATATTCTCAAAAAGATGAACCAGAGAGTCCTCAAATAAGTCTCGTATGCATGCAGTCCCAAACTGCTTCTGCAGGCGATCTGAGAAGTGAGAACTCCTTTTACTGCAGTGTTGAAAGCATTTGGGAAGAATGCAAAAATATTATTAGGGTCTCTTCACAAAAAAGTAAGCAAATTCAAGAACTGGTTCAACAAGTTGAAGACTTAAAGAAGGAACTTCATGACACTGAAAATTACAATAATCAGCTAAAAATAAAATTAAATGAGACTGCAAATCAAGATCATCAGTCTGTAAAGGAAAAATATCTTATGAATCAGTTACAAGAGCAAATCCAGAAAACCCAGGATTTTGAAAAACAGGCTGCAGAAGGTCACAGAGTAATTGTACAGTTTGAGGAGGAAGTTACCGGCTACAAAGGAAAAATAAGAGAGCTTGAATGCCTCGTGGAGGCTTTTAGAGCTGAAGATAAAAGCATAAGAAAGTTAGAAGAAGTACTTAAAGAAAAAGAATCTATTATTTTAAATCTAGAAAGTAATACTGTAGCTCTGCAAGAGAAATGTGCCAATTCAGACAAAAACCTGAAAGAATTAAATCATCAAGAAGCAAATCTAAAGGAGGAGGTTGTGCAGTTGATGAACAGCTTGGAGAAAATGAAACACTCTCTTCAGGAAAAAGAGAAAAATGAGGATGAGCAAATACAAGCTATAGAATCGTAAGTCAATAATGACATAACTTGTACCCCTTTGAGAATAGACTCAAATTAAAACTACCATCTGTGAACATCACTTTATTTTACATAATGCATTTGCATGTTTATCAACTGCGTTAACCTAACTGCTTCTTTAAGAAATTTTAATACACTACTTGAATCTGCATATTCTGCTGGCTCTGTTTTACTCACATTTTTGTGTAGTCTTTCAAAAATATAGATCTAAATCATGTGGAACTATTGTAGGGAGAAACAGGAGCATGCAAGGAAATTTAGAATTATTTGTGGATTTCTCATAGTTTCATGTTGTGTACTCTTTCTGGAGGAAATAACATATAGTTTAATGTTATATCCTGTAATTTCTATAAAAGCAGGCAACATTTTGTCTGGAAAGAACTAAATGATAAAAAGGAAAAGGAGAAAGAAGGAAAAAAAAAAAGAAACTTTGAGAGTAAACAGGAACCATCTTGGTTTGGTAATAGCTATTCTGGGTGATACTATAAGAACTTGAAGGAATAATAAGTGTAGGAGGGTAGAACTTCCTCCAGCCCTATCTGTTTTAAATCTTTAAGAAATAAGAGATTAAATGTATTTGAGAGAATTTATTTGCTACACAATAAGGAAATTGCAATAATGTAAAAATAGCTTTAAGATGCTATGTAGCTCTTCTCCTGACTAGGGTTTCTCTAGTACTGTATCTGTGAGTACCTGCATATAAAGTACAATTTAGCAGGGTCTGGGGATTCCCATTTTGAAAGGTTTTGCTTTTGTGGGGCCTTGTTTTGTATTGTCAATTATAGAATATAAAAAACCTTCTATTAATTAGTTTTAAAGTAAAAATCCAAGTTATCTTACTGTAAACTTTTTAAAATAAATATCACCACTTAAAAGTAAACCCATCAAACTTCTTGATTACTTTGTAGCACTTGTAACAGCAGTGCTTGTTGCACTGTTATTATTTTTTCTATTCTCTTTTGATTTTTATTTATTTGGATCCTTACAAGGTCTGGGAGGTAGATGTCAAGTTTAAACTTACTTGATATTAACCTTGTTCCTTTTGCTATTTTGTAAGGACACCTAATGACAAAAATGGTTACTCTACTGTGCTTAAAGGGGAAAAAAAAAAAATTGCAGCATTCAGAAGTGAATCTGAGCAGCTTGTTACTTCCAGATCATATAATAAGAAGCTGAAATCCAAAAGTAAAATTATAAAGCTTGTCACTGATCTAATAGATCTGAGATTTTATTAATGAATAAAACTATCAGTCAAAGAGTTTGAGTTAATGAGTAAAAAGCTGTTTATGTGAAATGTGTAAGACTGATGTTATTTATGTTTCTTAATTTCTAACGCAAGGCTACGTAAAGATCTTTCTGAGAGTTCTGACCTCGTATGGAGTTTGAGAAAAGATTTGCAGAGGAAAGAGGAAGAATATACAGATTTGAAAGAGAAATTTTCTGATGCCAAGAAACAAATTCAGCAAGTACAAAAAGAGGTTGGTAGCTATAGGCCAAATGTTTCTTCTGCAAGTTTATGCCTGGGGTTCTGTTATTAAAACCTGTTTTCACAAATATCAAGCTATGAATGTTGAAAGTGATTCGTAATAAAGCTATTTTGAGTGGTAAATTTA
Source organism: Antrostomus carolinensis (assembly GCF_000700745.2). Lineage (NCBI taxonomy): Eukaryota > Metazoa > Chordata > Aves > Caprimulgiformes > Caprimulgidae > Antrostomus > Antrostomus carolinensis. Next base: position 25,419 of record NW_010294961.1, read on the forward strand.
GAGTAACAGTGGATCTAAAGTTTCTTTGCTATTGAAGCTGTAAGGTAAAGATAAGACCAGATGTCAGAACACAGATTAGTACAGATATTGAAGGGGATAAGTAAATTTTATTATACACTCGAAAAAGTTTTATGAAAGCTATGTCTAATCTGGTTATAGAGAAGGTCTTTATAACAACAGTAGACTTAGTTGTCATTTGTTCTGACTTCAAAGCCTCAGACTTGTGGAAAATGCTGATCTCTGGGAAGATGGATAATCAGAAAAAGAAAGCACTAACTTCTAGACACTTTTAAAAATCTGAACTATGTTTTCTGTTAAGGCTGAGGAGAAGAAATTAAAAAATGAAATAACTTTTATTAGTGTTAATTGTTAGTATTTGGTTATCAAGCAGTAGGATTTCTTAGAACCTCATGGGATATTGCAAGAACTTAAAATCCAAAAGACTTGCAAGAATTTGGGTTTGAATGTTAAGCCTTAAAAAAGTATTAATGTCTTCCTCAGTAGCCTAACATTTGAAGACCTTTTCCTACTCAACATTCAGTGTATAATCCTGTAGGAAGCAGCAAGGAGTGAATGGGATAACTTTTTTTTTTTTTTTTTTTTAAGGATGACTGAATTTGTAGTTTGATCAGGCTGTTTCCTGGTGTGTGTTTTGGTTTGTTTTTCCCCTCCTTGCCAAATGTGTTTGTCTATTCAGTGGTGAAAATCCTTCCCTAGGAAGGATGTACACTATAGTGCACTTCCAGCTCCTGAAGCTTAGCTAAGATACTTGCAAAAATTTGACTCTTAATTAAAGTATTTGGATCTTTAGATAACTTACAGAGATTGTGGAAGGTTTATAGCTAAATGTTTGCTTTGCTTCCTGTCTTTGTGCATTGTTACAGGTGAACATAATGCGATCTGACGAAAAATACCTCAGGAACAAAATTGATGAACTTCAGAAACTTAAAAACCGGTTTAGTGAAGAATTAGAGATCAAACAGCGCACAATCCAGCAACTTAAAAACGTATTTTATTTTTTTAAATTTTACTTGTTCTTGATTTTCTTAACTAATTCATTAATGAGGCAAGTTTTCCAAGCAACAGGAGAAAGCTTATAGAAATTGGGGTAAAAGTGAGAGTAGCCAGCTGAAATCAGTTTTAATGGATGAATGAAAGATGATTAAAGACCTTCTCACTGCGGGACATGGTGAAATTGTTTTAAAAAATCTGCCTAGTAAATACATACTTAATATCTGCTGATACATGGATTCCGATTGGCGACGCTTAGATATGTTAGTACTAATGTCTTCCTCTAAACATTTTCTCTCTTTTTTTTTTTTTATCAGCTTGAGTGTTACTTCGCACTATATGAAAAACTTATTTATTCTGGACTGTTTGTCTTAAATACTTTATTCATTACTTACTAAAGCTCCGAATGATAGGCTACTCATTTCTGTCACATATATTTGCTTCTTCCAAGATGTTTTCTTTAATTTGCTTTCAATGTGATATTTAGGAGCAGTTGAATAATGCGAAGCTGGAAGAAATCTCCAAACAATATGAGAAGACACGTAAAGGTCAGAAAAAGCCATTGTTGTTCCTTTGTGTGTGTGTGTGTGTGTGTGTGTGTGTATGTGTGTTTGTGTGTATGGAATGGCAACATAATGAGTTGTCATGTTGTATATTTATATTTTAAAGTACTGAGAACTTCCAACCTAGACATTAAAATGTTAGTCAGGAACTAATTTTTATAGAATTGTTATTAGCAGGTATATTTGAAAGCAAAGAAACAGTCTTAGAATAAGAAATGTAAACCCCAGAAAAAGTGTGGATTTGCTGTATCAGTGTTAACTTATTAAATGTTGGTATTTGCCATTTTAGTTGACTATTTTAATAAAACCAAACACTGAAACGTGAACTAGCACAATAACAGTTTCTCCAGGTTTTATAAACATTTAGCAGTTGAACAATGGTTAGTTTTTCATATAATACAAGCCATAGTCTGACTGATGTTAACACTGAAACGCTCACCTAAATCAACTTGATGAGAATCACTTAAGAATTTTGGATTTGGATAGTTAAATAGAGATGCTCTATTAGAAAATAGAGCTTTTGATCTCAGGGAATGGAGGAAATGAGTTGTAATAAAGGCACTTTAGGAGAGAATGGTGAGAATGAGGAGAGGGCTCATCTGTAAATTTTTTTTCAAATCTTCAGATCTGTGTGCAAAGGAAAAAATAATTGAAGATATGCGGATGACACTAGAACAACAGGAGCAGACCCAGACTGAACAAGATCGGGTGCTTGAAGCCCAACTAGAAGAGAACAACATATTAGTTTTGGGTAATCTCTCCAGGGAAAGGGAGCAGGGAGGCAAAATTGGTTTGGATGTATTGTAATAGCTGCTTTAAATTTACAATTGTGTTTGACTGTTATTTAGTCATTAATTTCATGTAGTACATAACAAACGTCTAACAGTTAAAGGCTTCTGTTGTCCCTTTGTGGTCGTAGGTGATAAATCCAAGTAATTTTAGTAGAAGTATGTGAATGTGATGAAATATGCCTTTGAAATTATGCATTATGTAACCTCATTTTGTGTACTGACTAGAACTGGAAGCATGGAAAGAGAAATATAGAGGGCTGAATAACCAGAGCGATGGTGACTGGCAGCAAAAGATGGGCAAAAATGAGGAGAAAAACATAAATGAAAATGAAGAATTAATAAAGCTGCAAAAAGAACTGAAGGTAAAATATGGTGATGTAATTCATACTTAGTTTTAGAGCTGTAACTTTCATTTAAGAGTCTAAATTTTTTTGTGTGTCACTGTCTCCAAGAGCTAGGGCATGATATGGCAAGTTGTTACACCAATAAAGGAAAACTCTAAAAGCTGCAGTGCACCAGTGCAGCAATGTCTGGATGCAGTGTCTTTGTAATACATGGTATCACTGATGGATTGCACCCTTCTCTATGTTATGCTGCCAAGGATGGTGCTTCTGTACCTGGGGTCCTCTTACAGTTGTCTTAACCAACCCAACTCCTGCTATCCATTTCAAACCTCTTTCATGTTCAACTACTTGGGCAACTAAATCAGACTCTTTCAAGATCTTGTGCTTGCTGTATGACCTGTAAGCCCTTCCTGTTAGGCTGACTTAATTCTTCTTGGGTTAGAAAGTAGACTTTTTTCTAAACAGCTTTTCGGGTACCTTCTGTCTTATGTGGGAAAATGTCTGACGAGGTTTGACTGTGATAGAAAAGGAGGCAAAGTTGCTGTGGATTGAAGTGATGTTCTCAGGTACATGCTGTCTTTGCCTACCATTCAAATTGTACTGAATTCCTTGCCTTTCAGTCTTGAAGTAAAAGTAAGTTTTCTAGCATGTCCTGTAAGTCAGCATAAAAGACTGGGTCTCTTTGCCCTTACTTTTAGTGCAACTTTTATTGTGTTTGACTTAACCAGAGCATTTTTAGAGGAAAAAAATTCTGTTCCATAAAGACATGCCAGTCTGAATAAGAAGTGCTGAAAATTTTTAAATTTTTTTACAGAAAAGAATAAATGAGACTGTAATACTTGCACCTGTAAATATGCTGGAGTAAAACTGTGCTAATATGTCTATTACGTTTTTGAAACTAATTCATTTAGTAGTAATCTGGATTTTAAGACTTTGTTTAATCTCTAACTATGGTTTTACTTATGGTTTCATTAAAATAGGAAAATGAGACAAAGTATCAAACTGATAGAAAGAAGTGGCTGGAGGAAAAGATGGGACTCGTAAGTCAAATAAAAGAAGCTGAGAGCCATTGCAACAGAGAAATGAGAAAACACAGAGAACATCATGTAGAACAACAAGCAGAAATTGTAAGTGACTGGAGGTCTCAGTAGAGTCCTTTAGCGTAAGACTTCAGTACAGAGCAATTTCCATGTTAAGTGTTAACAGTGTGGGTGCTTGAGGGTAGCTGGCCTTTGTCAAAGTCCCCTCACTTCATCACATGGCAAAGCCTAGATGAGAATCTTCTAAGTATTAGAAGGGAAGAATAGGAGGGTCACAAAATGAAAAAGCTTATATGTAATAGAAGTTAATATATCTGTTCCTTTCTATCCTACTACCAGCTCACTATGAATTCTTCAAACTTCATCTTGTGTGTAAAACTCAAATAAGTAACCTACACTCAAATTAACTGCTACTTAGTGAAGCTAAGGAAACATACTTTGAAAACCAAGATTTGTTGCTTTGCTTTTTTTAAAAAAAAAAGTCTGTGAGGCTTTAGAAGGAAGAGAGACAGCAAGCAGAAGGTGACATAAAAAGCTTCTTTCCAGATATAGAGTAAAAATACTTGGTCAAAATGCTAGTGGTTTTGCTCCCATATTGCTTTCCAAGTAGAGTGACTGATAGTTAATAACAAGGTGGATACCTTGCCTTTTCACTAGACTGCATCAAAGTTGCCATTTCTTAAGCATATGAAATTATTATATGAAGCTGTACAATCTAAAACTACACTTGCATCTAGAAGTAGTTGGCGATGACTTCTGGACCTGCAAGGTACAGGATGATGTTACATGGTTAGGGATGTTCTCCCTTTGTGACTGCTTGCCTGAGACTTGTTAGTAACAAAATCACAGAGTGAGCAAACAGGAGTGGTGCTTCTTGTAAAAAATTATCTTCACAATGAATATAAATATAAGATACATATTTTCTAATGACAATATGGCTTGCTTTTGCATATTTGTAGTGAAACTAGTTGTGTGTGAACTTTTCAAGATCTACATAGATTTTAAAGTTTACTAAGGCCATAAAATAGCATTAACTATGTGAAACTGAACTACCAGAACAGATCACATAGTGTGTAGAAGTGGTGTTCAATTCTAACCTATTTTTTCCCCATTTAGGAAAAACTTGCTGCACAGCTGGTAGAAAAGGACAGCAGTCTTCAAAAATGGCGTGAAGAAAGAGATAAATTAGTAGAAGCTTTGGAAGTACAGCTCAAGACTTTAGCTTCTAACTCCTTACAAAAAGATAAAGAAATAGCAGAACTAAAACTGACTGCTCTAAAGGATTCAGAAAAGGTCATATCCCTCTCTTTCTTGTTCCTGTATGATTTTTTGGTCATACATTAATTCTGCAAAACACTATACTTGCTCTTTGCATTTTTGCTCTATTTTTTGTTCTTAAACACTATCATATTTAAACTATTTGCAGCTCATTAAAAAAAAAAAAAAGCTTTATTTATGATTTTTGAAACTGAATTTGTAACAATAACTGAAGTTTCAAAATATTTAGTAGTTCAAATAAACACTCAGGTCTGCTTGATCCCTTAATTGCAAAGGTGGACTGGAAATCTGAAACAACTATTATACTTGCTGCATTTTTCACAGCACCAAGGACTTCATCATGGGATGGTGAATGGGAGTACTTACATAGAGTAAAACAAAAATTTTGCATTACATCTTTCCAGGCTATTTTATGACTTTTTTCTTCACTTTAAATTGTGGCTACTCATACATGAAATTATTGGCTTGTTGTTGAATAGCTGACTGTTTTAGCCTGCAATTCTAAAACTGGTGCTACCATGTAATCATAATGGCGCTCATGCATATGGTAGTTTTTTCTGCTGATCTTGCAATCTGTGTGAATTTTTGCTATGTTTATTAGGATAAGGAAACTGATATAGAACAACTAAGAAAACAACTGGATGAGAAAGATGACTTTATAAAGGAATTGAAACAACGCATTAACCATGAAAGTCTACAGTCTTTGGCAGAAGTACCTTTACCTGAAGAAGGACAAGATAAAATAGATCAGTCTGTGAACAAAGAGGTATGTCTGTTCTATTTATAGAAAGTATATGCTAATTACATGTTGTTAATAACATCTGTTTTGTTGTTTTCTCAGTATATATTTCAGCAAGATTTAGAATTTCCCAAAAGTTACTTTTCATAGTTCATAGTATTTTAACTATATCTTCACTTCTGAGTTCATTCTTTCTCTCTCCCTCTTTCAAGCTCGCTCTCAGAAAAAAAGTACTTTAGTCAATAGATTACCACTTCTCTATACATTATAGAACTTACATACCTGAGAGAAAAACTAATTAATCTAGGTTTTACAGAATTGAAGACAGTATTTGTAGTCATCTCAGGTTAGTTATCTTAATGTTAGGTGGATTTCAGCTCAAATAACTTTCCTATAGTGGTAACAGAGTTGATTCTGTAATTAGAGCTGCCAGCCCATATAGGGGTTCACAAGAACATAACAGTATTTTGCATCCCACTTAAAACAAAAACTAAATAATATTTGAAGTTTGCACAAAGAAAATATCAACTTTGTGTATTTCCTGAACAAAAATTAAAAGGGTTGCAACTGAGACTCCTGATTCTGACCAAACCCTTGTGTGCTACATGAGCAGCATTTAATGAGGTGGTTCTGCTAAACTGAATTAATGCTATGTGACTCCTTTGCTAACTAATAAAGAACAAAGCTGAACATGGATATCCTAGCAGTCCCTCCCCTGGCTGCTAGAAGATGTGATTCTCCTCTTGTTGCAGAACTGGACTGAATGCCATAATGCATTTCTTCATCTCTTTCCTGTCCACTGCCAAATAAGACTTATCTGGCTAGTTTCTTGATACTTCATCAATTCAGCTAGTACTGTGTAGATAAAGCTTGTCATGTATGAGGAAGGACAGAATAGCTCTCAGAGAGGTTACTGCTTTTTACAGCTTTTTAGTAGCAGCTAAGAGAGCACCATAAAATTAATTATAAAGAGGAATCGTTGTGAACAGTTGGTTCTGAAGCATTTACCTCAAACCAGTAGCAACAGTGCTTGGAGTTATGAAGAAGGAGAGGCTGCTAACAGGATTATTGTGTGAGAAACGGTTATAGTGGTATTGAAGTGAATGGCGTAAAGTTCTGAGGAGAAGTCAAATAATTCTCAGGAGAGACATGGTAGAGATAAAGAAGAAAAACTAAAGTAATCAAGGCAATATTTATCTCCTGCCTTGTGAGGAGCAACTAAGAAGCTGTCATTCTCATGAGGAGAGGTTAAGGCCACTGGAGGATTATGAGATGGAGGCTTCCAAAATCATGGTTGTGGAGGGTAAACAGAAGGCAGAATTGTCCTTCCTAAAATGCTGCAAGAACTGGGCAGCACTTGAAACTAACAGGAGATAACTTTAAAACAGTTAAAATAACATATTCCTACATGATTCAGCTGCTGATCTTTTGGAGGTGATAGAAATGGATACTTTCATCAGGAATTAGAAAAAATTGTAGTAGAAATCCATAAATGTATTTGTAAATGGATGCTCTGAGGATTAGGCAGAGGTGTACTCTCTGACACTTCTGATGCAACAACTAAGAGTGCTGGGGGAGCATGGAGGGAACAGATGACAAAGTGGCCAGAAGATCACACGTGTTAAGCTTAAGTAACATCTTCCTTTGCTAGTCTTGAAGGCAGAATATTGAACTAGGTGGACTGTTGTTGAAACCCAACAGGGCACATCTTACAATCACGTTGTGAATAGATGTTACTTCCTTAAACTTGTGTTGTCTTTCAGCCCAGGTGTTCATTAGCTGTCTGTGCTTGAGCTTTTATGTTGTGACTTTAGAAAACTCAAAATATTTTTAAGTTTACAGTCTAGCATGATCTTTACTCATTCTAAGTATTTACAGTTTATGGAAAACCAAAGCAAAATTAATCCTATAGCTGGACAAAGTATTCTAGTAAGATATGATGAAGTTAAAGGAAATTATTAATTATTCTCAGTGTCCTAGCAGTACATCTTCATTAAGTGAGGTTGGTATAAAACTTTAAATTTGAAAATTTTATGTAGTTATATGTATTCTGCTAAATGCAGAATAGGGAAGAAAATGTGACCTGTTGTCTGAACAACTCTAAAGTCGTATTCTGCAAATACCTTTCTTGGTGATCAGATCACCTGATTTAGTGGCTTTTGGTAGAAATAAAAGCTGTATAACAATAATGTGAATAATTATATTTGATTTCAATTGTGTGTTCTTGAAAAGTTACCTCTCACTGATACTTATGAAGTGGCTGATTATTAGATAAGCCACCTGAAAAAAATATAAACCCTTTTAAATGGTAAATTGGATTTGCTATCATCCACTGCAGGATTCCTTTGTGTAGCTTTGTTAGCTAATGACACTAACCATTCCTATGTAACTTTTTGATTGCTAACTCTTTCATGAAGTAGCAATTATAAAGAAAAATGTTTTTATTAGTCAACACAGCTCTGACTTTCTTCCTGCTTTTGCTAAGAAAAACAGGTTTGGGTGGATGGTGGAAGGTAAGTGCTGCTGGGGAAGCAGAGTTGTGCAAACTGACCTTTCCATCCCACCCTCACTGTGCAGTTCTTACGGTTTGATGTAAGCAGTTACGAGACAGGGTCTTCAGCTTGCAGGCAATGGTTCTGCCTCCAGAGAACAGATAGTCATGTAGAAGTCTCTTATAGCTTGAATTTGACTTGTAGCTTGCCAGTTGGACCATGTTACTTACACAATTAAACTTGCACAATTAAATTTTTGAGTGTAGAATGGGAAGGGAAAGGTGCCTAAAGATAAGCTAGAGAAATATCTTTCAAAAGCTCTTATTACTGCCTAGTTCCTAAGGAGCAGCAGTGTTTGAAGAAAATCATGTCGATTCTATTACTGCTGGCTGTGAAAACCATGACTGTCTGCCCTTATGGAAAATGACTTGGAAACAAAGCATCAGGCTGAGTTCAGCAAGGAAAACTAAGTTCTTTGATCATAGATAGCTATGTTAACCTTCTAAAATATAACAAAAAAGTTTTAAAAAATAAGAGTTAAACTCTCCTATAGTTGAAGTAGCTTCATTTATAGTAGGAGTGTTCCAAAAGGTAACAGCTAGAAAATGGAATGCTTGCTTTGCAATTTACTGGGAGGGGATATGTATTATAGTTTTTTAACTCAGTTCTTTTAAACTTTTTTCTTAAAATTTACATATGCTTGCAGGACCATTCAGAAATTGTCCTTGACTCTTCTGAAGTGTCCACAGAAAATGGAAAAACTAGTCGGTTCCCCAAACCAGAGATGGAAATCCAGTTCACACCTCTGCAACCCAATAAGATGGAGGTGAAGCACCAGGACAGCACATTGTCAGTTGTGCTTAAAATGTTCAAGCCAGGAGAGAAAAGGAAGAGTGAAGAGATGGAGGAGGTATGACCTAGTCCAACTAACGTCATGTGCGGTTTTTCAATGTTTTACTCTGAGCACTTGTTAAAAATCCTATCTTTATCTTCTGATTCTCTCTGAAATCCTAAGGATATATCTAGGTTATATTTAAACCTCTTTCCCCTTCCCATCACAAGTGGTGGATCTTTGGTTCCTGTTGAATGTGATCATAGACTTTGATTTATCTGGATTCTGGCCCCTTGTCCCTGATTTGCACTTTCTCTTTAACTTTTACATTTTTCTCTCCCTGGTGGTACCATTTGCTCCTGTCTCCAGCTCTGATCTGTTAAACCTGGATTGTAAAAGTAACTGTTAAAAGCTGTGTATGTTAATTCATCTGGAATTCAACACTTCAATCTGTAATAATGTCCAGAGTTGATTTAAATTGCTGTGTCTTGAACCAATTTTCTTCAGGAGTAGTATTATCTCAGGTTACTAGAAAAGCAGGTGTAAAAATAACCACCCTTCTGAAGGCATTGAAAAAGTACTGAGCCTTATCTACAGATTAGTATATTTCATCTAATGTAATTATGCATGTTTTTGAAGTAGGCTGTTCTACCAATCAGTTTAAAACCTTTCATAGTGTAGTAGTCTGGGATAACATTTAGCTGAGTAACTTTTCAATAACATGGACCTAAATTTAAAAATATCTTATTGTTGTTTTATTCACCTGAATGTTACTCTTAAATATTATTTTTGTGTGACATACTGCAAACAGAAATAGATTGTAAAATGATTCAGTAACTTTAACTGTCAGAAGTCTACTGAAGACACAATTTGTTTTATAAATTTCCTAGGCCTGAAAAGCACGTTGTCAGCACTAAGACTAAGGATCAAGGGGGAGCTTGTGGTGCTAAAATAACCACGTACTGCTCATCTCAAATTTAAAAAAAATAGGACAAAACCTCCCCCTTTTTTTTTTTTTTTTTTTTTTTTAAAAAAAAAAAAAAAAAATTTTTAAAAAACTTTTCTC
>NW_010294961.1:35597-42869 GCF_000700745.2 Antrostomus carolinensis
CCTTTTCTGACGCTGTTTTCAGTCAATATGGGTATCAGTTATCTGAAATCTCTTGGCACTGCTTCACAAGATAGAAGACGTCTTTTAATGACAGCTTCAAATGGTACTATGCTACCAACCTCTATTTATAGTTGTCACCATAAATCTGAATTTACTTTTAGTTATGTTGACTTAACTTCAATTTGTGTGTTCACTTGTCAACTCTCTTAAAACCAGAAGTACAGGAAATAATGGAGAGAAGAAATTAGTAAATGTCAGGATGGTTTGACTACGGGTATTTCTAGTTCCCTTTCACAAGTTTTAGTGTTTAATTTTCATTTGAATAGTTACTTTTATTCAGTATTAGCCAATGCCTCCCTACTCATAGCATTTAAACAGTGACTGCTTTTTAGTGTAAATAATTGTTCTTTCCAGAAAAATCCTAGTTAAAATTTGTCATATTTATTTTCTTAGGATTTTGTGAAAAGTAAGAAGAAGAAGAAAAATGCAGAACCTGCTATGACCAATTCACCTTCTACAAGCAACAAGAAAATGGTTTGGTTTTGTTTTATTTTTGAAGTTAATTTGGCTTTTTCTGTGAAGGTGGACTTGTGAAAGGAGTAAACATTCTTAGGCAGCAGTATCTTATCCTTATCTGTGTACTTGAATAGGATTCTTAAACACTTACGTTGTCTTCCTACTAAACTCTATAAGCTAAACAAGGAGAGTAAGTCTGTATTTGCCAAGAATGTGTACTGACTGCAGTGTACAGTGCTTCAAAGAGGAAGAATGTTGCATATTGAATAGCTTTGAAGACTAGTTTAAACATACTGTTAGTGTACGTGATGTTATAAGCAATGCCTTTGAAGTAAAAAAAAAAGACATCTATATGCAGACAATTACAAAAAGGTGATTTTAGGCCTTAGTAGTAACCCAGGCGAGTTCAGAGGGTGGGTAGTAGATTTATTTTCCCCATCAGTTTCCTCCTGTTTTACTTATAACTGCAACAGCTTGTCTAATGAAATACTCTACAACTCTGAATTTTATTTTTTTTTTTAAGCAACATTATGACCTAAAATGCGTTCTGTGTAACTTTAACAATTTTTTTTTTCTTCTGGGTATAAAATTAGGTTTTCTACATCGCTTGCTGTGGTAGTATCATTGGTATAATGAACAGAGGTGTTAGTAGCAAAGCTCGAAATGTCAGCTTTTTTGACATTGAAGTCAAAGTAGAATTAAACTTGAAGATAAGTCAATTTTCAGCTTAAACAATGATCTTGTGTTTCTGTACAGATGTCTACTACACAGTCGTTGAGAAAAGAATATGCCTTAAGAAAGCATGACTCTACTTCAAGTAATAAGTCAAGTAAAAAGAAAGATAGAACACTCCAAAAGATCGGAGATTTTTTCCAAAGTTCTCCTATTTTTCACTCTAAAGGTTTGTACAAAATAAATAAGACTTATTCCATGTTCTCTGGGCACTATGGAATGGCTTTTTTGCCCTACTGAAATCTGTTAATGTGTAGGTTGTTAAAGGGCGTGCCTGCTTTATTAAGTTGTTCTTTTGTTTATGAAATAGAGTCTGAACTGGGCCCTGCTATACTGAATTTTGCAGAGCAGAGAAGGCTGTCTTGAATGCAAGGACCACATGGTTCTAAAATTTAGGTTAAGTGTGAAAGGTAAACCAAGTGGAATGAAAGGATGCAGCATGGAATATGTGCATATAAACTTACTATAAAAGCAACGGTAGCTGTTAAGCTCAAAATGTCTGATTTACTTTGTTCTTGCTTACAGTACAACACTTAAAGGCTATTTCAGAAACTTGCTCTGCTGCTCTAGAAAAAAAATCAAGAAGACTTCAATAAACTGGCTATGAAGCAATTAATGGAATTCATTAAATTTTAGCTTTGGGAAGACTAACTGCTAGGACTTCCCACTGAATAAAATAATTTTGTTCTTTGCTACAGTAAGACATGATCTCTGAGTTACTGTGTTAAAAAAAAAAAAAATTTAAATCAGCAGAGGGTACAAGGAATTGCCAGTGTTAAATTCTAGCAGACACTATTATTTGGTTGGTTTAAACAAGGTCAGTCGTTATTCAATGTGAACAGTTAAAATTAAGATCTCTGCACCAGCTTGAAAACTTGGCTTGCTACAGAGTACGTCTTATCTGCTGTAAGACAGTTTTTATGATGATAACGGGACTTTTAAAATTTCCTAGGTTTGTCAGATTGGTTCCATGAGGACAATATATCATTATCAATGGAAGCCAAATTCAGTCTACTCAAACTTTTACTCTGAAAATACTTAATTTGAGCAAATGGGTTCTAGTTTGTAACCTTTATTACCAGTTCCTTTATTTTTCCCTCTTTTGCATAACTTGGTATTGTTTGGGATTTCTTCTTTCCTTTTAGCTCATAATATGCATACATTCATCTCTATTGAGCTAGTACTACTTTGATAGAACTATACAAGTACATAAACTTACTCTAACTTGTGCTTCTGACAGCACAAAGAAGTTAAGCCTGTTGTTCAACTCATGTTGAAGTGTTTAACTTCCAGTGAAACCTGAATTCTAATTCATTTTTTAAAAATGTGCTATTTAAATGTGTCCTTTAAGCTTTTGCATCTGAAGCTATAGAAAACTGTTTCCAACTGTAGAAAACTCTGGTTGTCAAATACCACTTCTGAATTTTTGTATCTAAACTTTAGACTATATCTGTTTCACTTTTAAACTGTTTTTAATAAAGCTTGCTTTATTCATTAATTTAGAGGTCACAAAGCCAGTAAGACATTGATTTATGATAAATTTTTTTCTTCTAGCAAAGAACCTGATTGCGACAATAAGCTCTCCTAAGCCTGCAGAGCCAGAAAGTGTGAAAGAAAATGAGCTCAAGCCAAAAAGAACTAGGAGAAAGCTGTATTCAGCTGACATTTCTTGCCCTCTAGATATTCCTGCTTCTTCAGTAAGTGATTACAGGTTACTGTTCTGTCCACTCTAATGTATTTCTTAATCTTGGATTAAAATAAACTATTAGAGGGACAGAACAAACCTGAAGGTCTGATCAAGTTGCAGAACAAGTTTGAAAGTACTGACTTAGTTCTTGATTCTACCTAACCATTCCTTTTGGTCTGGTCTTCCTGCTGTTCTACTTAATTTTCTGTATTTTCTTACCTATCTTCTCTGTGTCTGACTGCTGACTTACTGTGTAGGTGATACAGCAGTCCTGGAGATGTCTTTAAATATGGGTTCATAAGATACCGTAGTTGTGGTATGTGGAGGATTACTTATTCCACTCTTACAGTAGTGGAGCCTTAATTTGTTTTTCCAGTAGCTGGTGTTCATTGAATGCAGTGTAAAGGGAGAATAGAAATGGAGACCATTAAGGGGTCCAGAGATTTGGAATAGCATGATTGAAACTAAAGATAAAGGTCTGCATGTGCAATTAACTTTGCAGGACAAGTGAGCACCTAACATAATTTCCAATTGATTCCATTTATGCCCAGCTGATATTTGGGTTACTTTAGGATATGGATAAATCCATGCTTTTCTGAAGCACAGTTTGGGTAACCTTCTGGGTGTGCTTAAATTGTGCTGCCCTGTCTAAGACAGCCTATAGAGTTTTATCAGCCAGGGCTTGATGTATTGTTTCAGAAATACAACTTTATGGTTTTGACAGTAACTCTAGTGCTGAATATACTCCCGCTTTTGTTGGAAGTACATCTCTTCATTCTATTCAATCCTTTCTTCCCTTTGCTATGGTGAGCATTTGCCCATACTGAGGTAACCTATTGAATCTTCTATAAATTTTATGAATGGATGTGGCAGATACCAAAATGCTCTCCATAGGAGGATGAAGAAAATGACAGAAATGCAGATCAAAGGAAGCTAAGAAGCTTTGAAGTGAAAGGAAAGGTGAAAGACTGAATCCCAAGAAAGTCAGAGAAGGCTAAAGGAATTTAAGCTAAAAACATGTTTTCTGAACACTTCCTTTTTCACACAATTGGTATTGGAGATTAGAAGTGAGAGCTGCTTTCAGATTGCATTTTTCTTTGGACTTTGGTATTTGTTTCAGTAAAAATGGAAATTTTTTTAATGCTCCCAGTATTTGTTGCTTATTATGATGCAGTAAAAGGATCTCTCTATCCTGGAGACTTCTGACTAAAAAATAAAAGGCAAATTTCAATCCGAAAACAGCTGCTGGGAGAAACCATGTTGTTGGTTACATGGGTCTAGAAGTGCATGTCATTTGTCCCTGAAGAAATGCTGAGTTAACTCTTGAAATATCATGTTTTCCAGATCCTTATAGAACAAAAGGAGAAGGAAAGTGATCACCTAATCATCAAGCGACGGCTACGATCAAGAACAGCTAAATAATCTTGCAAAAGCATGCTTGTATTTCCTAGTTAAGGCATATTTAATTGTGTTGTTTCAGTTGATTGTATATAGGAAGTAATAGATAGTTAGTCATTGTGATGGTTTCAATGTGGTATTTGTTCCAAAATCTGTATATAGGTGTATAGAATTGTTCTGATGGTTTACAGTTCTGACTTCATTAAAGCTGAAATAATGTTCAAGAAAGCTTGTATCTGAATATTTTTTTAGGAATGCTGTTTGTGGAAGTGTTCATAATTTGCTCATCGTGCAGTAAGAACTAGGCCTGTGCAGAATGATTTAAGATGTTTTTTACAAGTGGCCAATATAACTACCATAACTGCGAGTGGGGAAAAAAAAATGAGTACACATTGAAACTTGAGTATCCTTAAATCTTAAAGATTTAAAAAAAAATTCTGTGAAGGGACAAAATTAAGGAATTGGCACTATGTGGAGAAATACCATGTTTTTCGTCACTTATGTGGTTTTAACTGTCTTCTATTTAATCTCCTAAATTAAATAATTTATAAGAATAATATTTATTTCTTTGGGAATTATCATATCTGTAAATAATTATAATCTGCTGTTAGAAGTGACTCACTCTTGGATAGACATTTGACATCTTATTCTAATCATTCAGTTTTGCTCAACTAGAACAGCCACATTTTATATAGTAAAGTTTTAGCTTGTAATCAATGGCTGAGTAAATATTTAAAACACTTCTGGATTCATCAATGAAGCAATGACTTAAGTCACAGGCAGTGACTATATTTCATAGGATTTTGCATTGTTTGAAGAAAAGTGATCCTGATTCACAAATCTTTCAGCTCTTCCACTGCTTCAACTTTTTAGCTTCAATTTCTGTCTGTGTGAAAGAGAACTTAATTTCCTTTTCATTAGCTTGTGCTTAGTATTGCTATCTTCTTTCTTCCTTTTTTTCATTCTAATAGAAAAATGTAAAATTCAGGTGATGATCAGATAATTTTAAATAAAAATAAATGTAGTGTCACTTAGTATCTCGTCACAGGCAGGATTTTATACTTTGACCCCCTTTGTCCTTTCCCAGATCTGTTTTCTGCTATCTGTGGTCCAGCCCTGAAGCACGTTGTGCTCATTTTAGAGAAGTCTCATAGCTAGATAGTAAATATATAAAGTGAAATCATGTAATAGTCTTAAACAATGGGACAGTGCTTGGAATATTTATTCTTTGTCTTTAAAGCTTTTAACTTTTTGTCTGTTGGGTTTTTTTCCATTTTTAGCAGATATTCTCAGTCA
This sequence comes from Antrostomus carolinensis, assembly GCF_000700745.2. Classification (NCBI taxonomy): domain Eukaryota; kingdom Metazoa; phylum Chordata; class Aves; order Caprimulgiformes; family Caprimulgidae; genus Antrostomus; species Antrostomus carolinensis. The sequence continues at coordinate 41,227 of NW_010294961.1, forward strand.
GCTGCTCATCTTGACCCTTAACTTTTTTTTTCTGAACAGTTTCAGTTAATTCTAGAACCCATCAGCATGTGCCTGTTCAGCTGGATTGTTCCTCCCATTGTGTATACCCTTGCACTTGCCTGCAGTGAAATTCGTATGCTGTCATGTTGCCTTGAATGACCGTTGATTGCTTATCATTGAAGCATCGAATGGCCTTATAGCTCTTATTTAATCAAAAACCATTTGCAAGGTAAATGCAGGATTAGAAGTATACTGAATTACTTGATTGTTGCACATATGATTTCTTTATTGATTCAAATATGTGAAAAGTAATAGAAATATCTTCAACCATTTGATGTCTCTGAAATTGCTGACTTAGTGTTTGTTCTCCTTCCTGTCAAATATAAAATTTCCTAGTTTCAAATAACTTGCATATCTTTCTGATTTCATGGGTGAATAACAAGTGACAAAACATTTAACTAAGTTTACTTCAATGTCTCTGGCAAATTGCAATTTACCAATCTGTGCAACTAACTAGGAGGTAGAATCTCTCGACTTAGTCAAGCCACTATTGCACTCGGGAATCCCACTGTACTTCTATCTGTATTGCCAATTTTCCTAAGTTCTTGTATGTTTTCAGTATAATCTGAGCATTAGAGTAGCTCTACATACATGCACAAAGTTTTTGTCTATTTCACATATTCTAGTCTTCTGTTCCTCAGGTAGCCTTTGCAATTGCAACAACCACACTGAATTAACTTCCTTCATAGATGTAGGCTTGGTTATCAAACTCCACAATTACAGATTTTTAATACATACAGAAATAAAGCATGCCCCCTTTGCTTTGGTCAAGGGGTTGTGATTTCTGTACTTCCTACAGATCTTGGCATTTGAACTTGTGTTGGTAGCCTAGAAAATGGGTCATACTTTGTGTACCTCCTTTGTCTGTATCAGGATTATCAGTTATTTCCTGAGTAGGAAGAACAGGGGTGGGGTGTGGAGGAAAAAGAAAATAATCTAATAAAGCATTTTTTTTTATACTATCCTGTATAAAGAGGGTCACTTTTAGTTCTTTGGAAGTAATGGGGAATACTTTTTTTCCTGGTCAAGACTATGGATAGCTTGGTGGCGTCCTCCTTCTTCCAGTTCCTCTGGTGGAGAATAAGGCAAAAATATGCTTGAGTACATGATTATGCTTTTGCCTTCTGACTGTTCCTGGTTAAGTACTGTAGCTAATTAAAAGCTGAGTATTAATATACTTCCTCTCTATTTTCTTCTTACCTTAGTGTAAGGTTCATCAATTAGCTTGTAGAGCAACAAAAATAGTTTTACTCCATTAATGGAGGAGAGCTCAGTTCTTCACCAAGCAAAGACTAAGCACCATTTAATGGAAATTTGGCCTATATTTTAACATGGAGAAGACACCTAGTAAACTTTCCTTCTTCTCTTCAGAACTTTCTTGGCTGGAGGAAGGTTGTATCCCAACAATTTTGTGTGATAAATGTATAACTATTCATCATTGGCTGAAGAAAAGAATAAGAGCTTCTGTACATGAATTTGAGTCAAGCAGTGTTGATATCTTCCCAAGAGAACTCAAATCCCACTAAGGAGATTCTCCTAAGGTAGCAACAGTGACTTCCACTGTTTTGTGTGCTTTCCCCCCC
>NW_010294961.1:42915-45506 GCF_000700745.2 Antrostomus carolinensis
AATAGGGCAACCTAGTTCAGTATCAATCTCTTCACATTGAAAACTTCTGATACTTAAAATGAAGTTTACTTTTACCAAGAGAATAAGCTTAGGTCTTTATAGCTTTAACAAGATTTTTAAGACTTGGCCTGACTTCTTTGATGGTTTGTTTTCCCACACAAGGAAGGAAACTCTTCTATATTATAAAAAGCTTTTATTTCTGGTGTAACATCTGAATTCTGCAAAATGTCTTGTACAGCAGCACCGTTGCCTTTGAATAGTTCCTTTTCAGCATGTCATGCTGTGAGGTATAATTCTTAGAAAATTGCCTGTGCTAGCCTTGTATTAAGCTGCCCAAACTTTTACAATGGTTAAGCATCATCTTGAAAAGACTGTTCCTTGCTCAACTTCAGCACAAGTGGGGTCAACAGTTTTTTTTTCTTTTGTCATCCTCATGGCACTCCAATTACACATATAATGAAGGCTTCTGGAAGGAAAATTAGAACACTCCTTCGGATAGGTCAAGCTTTTCTCTTTGGCAAAAGAAAACAAGGAGGAACAGTGGCACCATTTGATCGGACAGTTCCTGAAGTGAGGGTATTTCTGGAGTTAACAAAGTGAGAAAAGGGAGCAGAATGTTTGGGGTGATTTTTCAGCAATAGGATAGCTTTCTGTAGATAACACAAGTACTTAAACGTTTTTGAAACTTGATTAGTGATGCCAGAGAAGAAAAAATAAAAATACTTTAATGAAACGTGCCTACTTTGGGTCTCTGCAAAGCCAGTTCATGTGAGTCTCGCCAACAGCCAAATTCCCCAGGAGGTGGCGCCGAGGCACTGCTCGATATCTGAGCATCTCAGCCGGCGTCAGTAATGTGTCTTACTTTGTTTTAAACTAACCTGCTTTCCATCCCATTTAGCCAAGCTGCATAAAAAGCTCAGAACGGGGCCTTGCTGGACTGTATTCTCTTGGCAAAGTGCTAGTCCTCCAGATCTCCTTATTTATTAATTTATTTTAATTTTTCTTCTGTTGCAATGACACTACCCATGTACACAAGCAACCAGCATACAGCCCTGTCATACAGGATTTTGTTTCTTGGGTTGTAATTCTGAGGTGAAATATTGGTTTATACACACTGATGTCTACTGTAACCTGCTCATCCATTGCTGCACACTAACGTTTCATGGGAGTTTATATATTTTTTGTTTTTAACAAAGATAAAGGAAACTTCCATTGAAAAAGTCATTAGGTAGAACTAGAGGGTCTTCCAAGGCTTGAGAAAGTATGAGATCAGATTTGTTAAGAAAGAATTTGTTTCCAAAGTTTCTGCATTTAATATTTACAGATCTTTGTACTGATGTCACTTTATTTTATTTTTTTTTCCAGAGACGTTGGTACTAAACAAAACTAGTGTTCTGGTGTAGGGACTTAGAATGTATTTCATGTAACTCCTATAACATTGTCCTATTTTTGAATAATCTATGAGAATAAGAAATCTTCTGAGAAGCAAACTTTGGCTTATTTTATAACATAAAAATTTCAAGTTGTATCTTTCCTGCTGTGCACTGAAGCCTCCGTGCATGCTCAGATTGTTGCTGAAAAATGGGTTCTGAAACTCTTGTCTGGGAACAAAGACAGGTTTTTCAATTAATTAAATAGCTAGAAAATGGGGTAAAATGGGGTTCTCCTCCCCCTCTACTCTGCCTCTGTTGTGAGGCCGCATCTGGAATACTGTGTACAGTTCTGGGCTCCCCAGTTCAAGAGGGACAGGGATCTTCTGGAGAGAGTCCAGTGAGGGGCCACAGAGATGATGAGGGGCCTGGAGCATCTGCCTTACGAGGAGAGGCTGGGAGAGCTTGGACTCTTCAGCCTGGAGAAGAGAAGACTGAGAGAGGATCTTATCAATGCCTATAAATACCTGAACTGTGGGGGCCAAATGGATGGGCCAGGATTTTTTCAGTAGTACTCAGTTACAGGACAAGGGGCAATGGGCAAAAGCTGGAACACTAAAAGTTCCACACAAACCTAAGGAAAAACTTCACTGTGAGGGTGATGGAGCACTTGGGACAGTCTGCCCAGAGAGGCTGTGGAGTCTCCATCTCTGGAGATGTTCAAAACCCACCTGGATGCCTTCCTGTGTAACCTGGTGCAGGAAACCTACTTTGGCAGGGGGGTTGGACTGGATGTGAGGTCCATTCCAACCCCTACCATGCTGTAATTCTGTGAAAATGAGCTTGCACCTATTTCAGTTCATTTCCAACTGTTTAAAGTGTGTTTTCCTTTAAAAGTGGGTCCTTTAAATCATACATGATTTGATAATGTGGTGCATCAGTGCTATTTATGTCACAGTGGAGACAATAGAAAATTCTGGCTAAAAAATACCTGTGGATAAAGGACAAGCAGCATGTATAGGTGAAATACCTCTACCTTATGTAGGTATTACACCTATACGTGTAGAAATACCTCTACATTATGTATGTCTACTTTAGGATCTCCTTAAAGTATTGTACCTTATGAGCAGATGTACTTCATCATCTTGGAGACCTCATATGAAGTGGATAATTCTGGCTGTGTATGTCTGGAGTGTAGTAAGATAGGGTCTGGCGGCCGGA
>NW_010294962.1:0-32763 GCF_000700745.2 Antrostomus carolinensis
GGGAGGCAAAGACAGCCCTGACGGAAAGGCTCGGGAGGGGAAGGGGAAAGGGAATGTAGCCGAATTTTTGTAGTTTGGTTAAAATAGTCAAGTACCGAAGGCAAATCTTAGGCAGGAAGGATGGAGAGATGGAGCCTACTGTTTTGGTTGCCGGCTTGATTTTTTTTATTTACTTTTCGGTTTTAAGCCACTGCTAAACGTGGATTTTGTGAGAGAACCCGATGGCAGTTGTTCCATTGTTCCTTGTTTGAACGTAAATCTTAGTTCTGCTGCTTGTGGATTTTATTATTATTATTATTGTTTTTAAAAGGACCTTTCCAGGTAGCTTTTACGTCTGACGAAATGAAGCCTTTGTATTTTTCAATCAATTACACCTAATATTGACATTCTGTTTGGTACAAGGGACTAAAGTGCTGCCTCACTCAGAGGACCATTAAAGACTTTTTTCCTTTCACTACATGTAGCTGAATGTGTTACGACACATCCTTTCTCCCTTCCCAAATCTCCCGAAAGATTTTTCCAAAATGAAGAAATTTAATTTTCGCAAAGTTTTGGATGGTTTAACTGCCTCATCCCCCGGTGGAAGCAGTGGTGGTGGCAGTGGTGGTGGAAGCGGGGCTGGTGGTGGCTCTGTGCACCCAGGAGGGACTGCAGGAGCTGCAGGGACTCCCAGAGATGAGATCCAGGAGACGCTCACTTCAGATTATTTCCAAATTTGTAAGGTAAGGGCTGTAATTTTATTTTATTTTATTTTTTTACTATAGAAATAATAAAAGCTATGTTGTGTGGGGGGGACATAATATGATAGGAATAAGCCTCTTACTTGAGAACTGCAGTGGTTGTATAAGGACTTTGGAATGAAAAGACAGAGATCTTGTCAATGTTTTTTTTTTTTCTTCCTGCTGCAGAGTTGGGGTGATCAATAAATTAATAAAAATCTTGATTTTAGCTTTCAGGGCCGAATCCTAAGTTCACGCTTATACCCCAAACTTAAGAAGATTGTGGGCAGGAAGGCAAAGCAATTGGTGCTAGTGCAGATAACATTGATAAGTAATTAAAAATTGTATACATCTGCTTCTCCTCCTCACTCTTCTCAGCTTCTCTTTCTTTCCCTTTTTTAAGGAAAAGGCACAAGCTAGAAATAAAAGACAGTGCAGTGATGATTACTGAACCTAAATCCTTCACAATTATTTGTGAAGGACTGGATGTAGATTCAGGGTGGTTTTTTAGCATTAGTACTGAAGATTATGATTATGTGACAATAAACTTAGCGGGACAGTATAAATACCAAAAGTTGCCAAATTTCTTTGGCACTGTTTTTTATGTGTTGGTTAGGTCCTTAAGTGGAAATTTTCTTTCCGTTGAAAGCATAGAGATCCCTGTGTGTTTTATGTTTTATATCTGTTTTCTGCAACAAAGTGATGTTCTTAAATGCACAAGTAAAATCAGTACAAACTATCCGGTACTTCTGACCAACTCTGGAATATGAAAATCATACTTTCATAATGAAGACTGAAAACAAAAGGAGAGATTATATTATGATCTTCTGCTGTTATCTTTAACTTTGACATTAATTCTGTTTGCTTTACTAGAAGTTTTGTTTGCTTATTTGTTTTTATTAGAAGCTTCAAAACCAGAATTTTCAATTAGTGCAATTTACATTATGAAGAATAAATTAACTTCACCTATTAAGTATACTTTCCTTTTATTAATGAGATACCAGTTGATTTGAAATTTAGGCTATGTCCAACTCCAGCACATTCTCATTTCTTTTTGTGTTTTGGGAAGAAGGAAGAAATATAAACAAACAAGACAAGCCTGTGAGACAGTTTGTGTGCTGATCTGGTCCTTGTGAAACACAGAGCTTTCCTGATCTCGGATAGCATGATTTTCAGATACAGCTAGTGTCGAAACTCTTGTAGAAGAAGGATGAGCCCCCATGGCTTAAAGAGTCAGAGACCTTTGCAATAGTTTCTACATCATTCTAATTTCTGGAAGTTTTATACTTCTTTGCCATCCTGAGCCAAACTCCAGCCTTTTGAATCAGATTATTCTGCAGTTCAGTAGTGTCAGTGATCAGTGCATTAGAATCATACCTGTTTCCCAGGGTTGAATTTGACTCCTTTTGCTTATGTACACAGTAATTTAGCATTTTGTGAAACTCCAGGTATTCAGTACAGCAATTTCCTATTTTTGTCACTTCAGTAAAAACATAATGCAAATAATCAAAATATGTTAAAATATCGTTAGAGGGTCTGACATTGAGACTTCTAAGTAAGGCTAAAACTCAACATGGTTCTTCATGTTTAAGTCATTTGATGAGGCCAAAGATCTCTATTTAGAATGATCTATTTTTATTTTGTATGATATATTTGTGAAAATAGGCAACATAAGATGAAAAGAAACAGAATTTTCTGCCTAATCTCTTGTTATTTTCCTTCTTTGGCTTGGTATTACTTGAAGACAGTTAATGTTGTGTTCTAATAGATCTACCTGGTGTATAGGAATATGTAATTTTGAGAAGATTTCAGTAGGCAACATTTGCCTGTCTTAGCTCTCAGGTTAAAATGTTCTCAACAAAGTAAATATTTGTATAGGAAGGCTTTTGGTTGCTTGCAGCAGCACTTGCTTATGAATGCATGGTACTGCAGAAGTCTACTCTGTAGTATAAAAAATACCAGCTTCCTTTTTTCAAGATACAAAAGCATGCTAAAAGCAAACTTCCAAAATACTCGGTGATTATGTGCTCAGAAAAATACTGCAACGTTTATTCAACAGGCTGTACTTGATCAGCTGTATTACAGGTTAGTAACGTTACAGGCATGTTTGAATGAACCAACAAAGCCCCCCAGACCCCAGTCCTGCATTATGCACTGTGTAAGTGTACTGAAGGCAGTGGGACTCGACGCAGGCGCAGCTTTCGTGCTTCAGGGTGCAAGATCTGAGCCATAATTTGTGCCTCAATCAATTGGAATTAAATTAAAAATACAGCAAGACACATATAAGGCAAAGCTTTGTCTTTTGTGAGCTTTTGTTGTGTAGAGCTTCTGTTATTTCAATGGTGTATTTTCATGTTAAGTTACATAAGTTATAAAGGCTGCATATTGAAGGATCTGTGATCCTGCTGCACAGAGAACTGAGCAGAGCTAATGGCAGTTTTGGTTTGTTATGATCTGCAGGATCAAGGCAGATGGGTTTACAGTCTAAATAGCATCCCAAACTGATTTTCCTTTTTTCTGCTGATCATAAAATCTTCATTTAGATATGAAACATAAAAGCTGACTCATACTTAAGAAGTAAAAGGCCTTACCCTGCAGTTTTTATTTAAATAAATTGCCTTTCTGAAGTTTGTGGGAGGTCTACTTGACTAAAAACACAGACCCAATCCTCTCCCGGAACACTGCTTTTATTAGTAGTGCACCTGACTTTGTTAGTAACACACCTGAAAGCTCCCTCTCCATTTTGTGACATTTTTAGGATGCTTATTGAGACACAGATTAGAACTTGGTTGAAGTAAATTGAATATTTCATTTTACACTGAGATGTTCACGAGTTACTTTTGACATTTATATTTAAATCATTAATGTAATCTTCTGTATTGAAAGACTAAAAATGAAATATTCTTGAAACTATTACAAATGAAATAGCTACGGCCTTTTTTAACCATGATAAATGTATATGTTGGTAGCTGTGCTGATGAATCAGTGGGACCCTTTCCAAAGTAGTCGTGTAATCTAAAATTTTGTCAGAGCCGTATTTTGTGACAACAGGAACCTGAGGTAGAGTTTATGTTATATCTAGGGCTGCTCTGGGGATATAATGAAGATAAGTGGAAATAATGAAAATATTGATTCTAGTACACATTAATTGAATTGAATGTGTGAGATAGCAGCATCGTGCCAAAACCTAGGCATAACCCAGTAGAATATGTTAGTAAAGTCTATATTAATTTTAATGGGGATAGAACTAGTTTCTTCGGCTTTGCTCCTTTGTATTTCCCCTCTGTGTGTATATTTTTATTTTTATTTTCTGCCAAGGATTTTTTAGGCTTGCCTATGTTTATCTATAGAACATAGAAACTAAAATACAGCACTAATGAGAGATCTTCTGTTAGTATAGGAAGTGAGAAGTTAGCAGTTAGAATGTTGTAAATCCTACGAATAGAACTTTGAGCAGAAAGAGCAGAAAAGGAGAAAACAGTGATTTTATTACTTTTGCAGGAGGTTGATTGTTAGGGGATGACGCAGTTGGGAAAAACCGAATGAGAATGAAGATGTACATTTTTTGAACGTAGACTGCATATTCTTCATTAAAATAAGTCTTCCATAGAGAACTACTTGAGCTTTTCTTGAAGAACAATCATCGGGTTGAATTTGTAAAGCATGATGTAAGTTTATGCAGAAAATGTTGGAAATCAAGACCTCAGTTAAGAGCATAGTAACAGTTGCACTTTACTAGACATACAGTTAATCTAGCCTAGTATGTTTTCTGTAGCTGTAGGCAGCAACCAGATACCCTAGAAAAGGTTCAAGAACCACCGAATTAATCATATTCTCACAGAATTATTCCCCAGATGCTGATATTTATGGGCTGTCTTTAAACCCTGAAGCATGAGATTTGTATTCTCTCCAAAACTGGTCCTCGGTGTTACTATGGGGTAGTTTTGCTATCTAATAAACACCCCTTGCTGTATTGATCATATTGACAGTGTAGTCACAGTTGCAGTATGCACATTGCCCAGTCTTTGTGCAAAACCCATGGAGTCCGGAATAGTCTGAGGTTTTTGTTGAAACTGCTGTGGAAGCCCATGGCCGATTACAGTTGTGCCTTCCTGACCCCACTTATCTTTGACAAAAACAGGCCCTCAAGTTGCAGCCAATCAGTAGCCAATTTAAATACCTTAATTATCTGGATTTCCTGTAAGGTGGTCTTAAATTTTAAGTGCCAGAAGTTTATAGATGGTAAAACTTTATTTTGTCAACCTGTGAATGTGAACATTTAATCCCTCTAACAGTGGTCAGGTAGGTACTTTAACTGCAAATGCAACATAAAGCTCCAGCTCCATGATAATAGAGAGAAGATGAACTTTGGAGTGGCAGCTTAAGAACAATCTTGCAGTAGCATAGAATTCTATTTTTGGTTATGAAGAATAAAAACATCTTTGCTATAAGCTATCTGTAGTGTTTTAGTTAGCTTGAGCTGTTTGGTTAATCTGTGTTGTTTCCTTAGTAAGGTCATTCAAGGGAAAAAAAAAAGTGCATGAAGTGCTACATTTCAGAGAAAACCCATTTTAAAATAAGTATTAACCCTTACTTGTAAGTGCTCAGAGTTCGTTTGATACTTAAATACTAAATAAGATAATGTTGGGAAGGATTTTTCCTATATTTTCAGATTTTTCCAGTGTTTGGATCTAATGTTAAGTGTAAAACGCTATTCTCTTTAAAACTACAGAGTCATAAATGACACTTCTGTAATTAGATGATGGTAATTTTATTAAATGTGTGATGAGCATAATGTTGGGGCTTTTTAAGTGTTTGTACCAATTAGAAATAGGACTTATCAGCAGTAAAGAGTACAGCATATTAAAGCTTCTTTTTTAAGAACTTAGAAGATACTAAGCTACCTATAGTAGTGTAACTGGACACTCTTAGGGGGTTTTTATGTTGTGTTTGGTTTTGTTTGGTGGGTTTTTGGGTTGGTTTTTTTTTTTGCAAATACGTATCTCTGCATCACTGTATTTGATTGTTAATCAAATATTAATCCTAAATGCGTTATTGCAGACCCTTCATGGCCAACACATGCAATTACAGCTTCAAAACCATTTAAAGACTTTTAAGGTTGCAAAAAAAGGACTTGAAAGTTCCAAATTTCTTAAGTTGGCTTGCACAAACAACCTTTATTTACATGCTCCTGAATTTCTTCTATAGGTCTAATTTAGTAAAACAAATGGTGTTTGCTCAATGGAAAGAACTTCAATATTTTTTGCACACTTAGAACTCAAAACATACCCATATATTAAGTTCTCCATGGACTTTTGCAAAAGAAATGCTCACCACTGTAGTTTTGAAAGCTTTAGAAACACTAATGAATTGATCTTAATAATATTTCTGTGAGATGGAGGTATTGTTATTCCTGCTCCATAGATGAGACCCAGAAAATCACAAATGCCAGACTGTTTGGTGTCCACTGTTTTGAGTTTCCTGCTTGACCTGCTTTGAATCTGGGTCTTTTTTAAGCATATTTAGCATTTTTATACCACTTATGTCTTCCCATTATGCTTCCCATTATTTTCAAATTATTTTACAAGTATTGTGCACATCTGCAGAGTAGCCTTTAGGCTAGTTATTTGTACCATCAATTTAAATGTCCAGCTTAGACAGTCAGCACAGCTCTGAATTTCCTTCCTGTCTCAAATGACTATAGGTGGAATTCTGGCTTCGCATTGGATCTGTGAATTGCACCCAGGATGTATGAATATCATCAACTTCCATTATCTCAAATTGGTCAATCACAAAATGGAAACATGATTAGCAGCCACATGTGAAAAGCTTAATTCCTGGCCCTTGGCTTGGTCATTTATAAAACTAAGTGATAAGAGCATTGATAGAATTTCCTTTCTGCAATTTTCTATCTCTATACGTTGCACCTTCCTATTTTGTACCAAAGAGACAAGTTTGGCAGACAACAGCTCTTCAGTTGTTTACTTTTGGTTTGTCCATAGGACAGGTCAGACTGTACTATGCATGGAGTGAGGCAAAAGTTCTGTGGCAGAAAAAGATAATTTCATTCCTACAAGAGGGGAACAAATTCATGTTGCACAGTTTATCTTAGGTTCTGTTGACTTTGCATTTTTGGCAGTATAAGAATCATAGAATATGCTGTCTTGGAAGGAATCCATGAGGATCACTGAGTTCAGCTCCAGACTCCACACAGGGCAACCTAAAAGTTAAACTATTTACTGTAATTTTGTGTGCCATTTCAGGTGTTTTTTGGGGGGGGGTTGTTTTGTTTGTTAATCCAAGGATTCATTCATTTCAATCATGTGTAGTCCTTGGATAAAGAATTGAAGTTCAGGGTATAGTTTTTCCTATTGAGAAAGAGAGAATGTCCCTCCTCACTGACAGTGTATATTAGGGATAGCTGAATATTCTCTCTGTTCAGGGGTCACTTTTTCATAGGCACTTGTTCAGAAATTGGATCATCATAACAGAACTCCAGTCTTCCTTCACTGAGCTGGTGATGGGACTGGGAAACCCCTGGATATCCTGGAAACGATGAAAAAACAATGGAACATACTGAGGAACTCAGTGCCTTCACATTTACATAGCATAGGCTTGACCCCTACAATCTGGTGTGGTGATCCCATCTCTCATCCTGGGAAAACTGTACTGAGTTTATACCTGGGACACGGGGCTTTTCTCACAAAGTTAATTCCCATCCTCAAGTTTTCTTTTGTTATCTCTCCTTTATTTTGTGTTCCATCATTTTTATCCTCTTAACTTATTCGCTGCTAGTGGGAACTGGAGACACTGGATATACTGTACCTCACCTGTGGACCAACGGTTAGTTAATGAGAATTTTTCTCACTATTGTAATAGGCAAAGCGATTTTGAATCTCTTGGGGGAGGATGGAGGAAATTCAGCCTGGTTAGTCTGTATCTCAGGCAGTATTCTGATCAAGCTGTCATAGTTGTATAAGCAACCTGTTTTTTTCTGCTTATTTCTGAAAGAAAAATACTTATACTTCATTTTTAAAAGAAATGACTCAGAAATTACTTAGAGGTTCATGGATAAAAATATGAAGTGGTGGGAGATTTTTTTTTCCCAAATAGAAATACATATACTACATAAAACATGCAGCTGTCCTCCGTGGGGGTGGACTAAAACTAGGACAGGCCCCATTCTGACTTGTTTAGTTCAGATGAATCTCCATTCATATTTGACTCTTATTCTGAGGCATCTGATACTCCCTGGTGCATGGTATATGCCCAAAGAGTTTTTTGAGGTCTGTGTGAAAATACTGTGGAAAGTTAGTATTAGTATGTTCACTTTATAAAGAGAGAAAAGGAAGCAGTAGAGAAGTGAACTATTCCACCCTAAGCTACATGAATGTACTGGTCTATTGACTCTTCTAAGAAAAAATATTTATAAAAGCAGCGTATGGGGATATATTAGTTTGTTACAATGTATGTTAAAGTCATTACAGGGGAAAGCTAGAGGACTGTGTGGTTAGAGGTGTAAGTAACGTGCATCTGTGGAGAGGAGAGAAAGCAATTCTGTTAGGTACAGATGGCTGGTAAATATGCTCTAATGTAATAAGATGTTATCTTTGTGCAGTGCTGTGTCCATTCCTAACAGATCACCAGCAAAGACTATGAATAGTAAAAAATACTAGAGACAAGCTGTTGCCTGTAGCTAGGGTCAAAGTCTGATGAGGTACACTTTTTATGGTTCCTTTGAAGTTAAGTTGGATACAGTACTAGAAAAACATGACCCCTAATATTTAAGGCATTGAGTTGATGAATGCATGTACTGAAAAGCAGCCTTACTTGAACTCAGTGATGTGCAGATACAGGTGTATATGGTAGCATGTCTTTTTGTAGAATTTGAATTGAATAAATTATAAATAAATGCTTATATTTTATTAAAAAATCTGCTGTATAAGAATGCTGTGAGGTCAAACCTTCAGAAGTCAGGTCCCTTATTCAGCTAGTATTCAGTTACATCTATATGTGTGGCAATCTTGTCTTTATCGCATCTTTTTATTTTCCTGAAGTGTCTGCTTATGTTTTGTTCCTGTCCTCTGTCACACTTGGTTTGAACAGTACACAACACACGGGAAGGATGGATGCTATTCTGTGTGTGTTCTTTGCATTGGTTCCTGTGAGAAAATCTCTACATTTTCCACTGGACATCACAAAGACATACTAAATGAATTATAAATGCTCACCTCAGCTTTGTTCTTCCCATTCCATCTATTGTGACCCTTAAGGATGGATACGTGCTTTCAGTTACACCTGTCTAGCATCAGATGCATTACAGTTAAATTCCATCATAGCTATGGATAAAAGTTATTTGTAGTGGATCCAAAGAACCCTAATTTATTCATTGTTTCTCCCTATGTATATTTTTAAATGCTCACTGAATGAGGCAAAGGCAGGAAAACTGGCATGTGGTTATGTAAACAGAGATCTGATTCTTATGATCTTTGGAAATAGTGTCTTAATTTGTGTCTGTGAGCTGTGCCCTTGGAAGCGTTATGGGCAATGCAGGAAGGATAGTCACATGCAAGATCTGCTGGATTTCACTGCTGTTAGAGGGCAAAAAGCTGCGCCAAAATATTGCCATTTCATTTGGAATATGTCTTGACCATATGTGAGATGTGACACTGGCCAGTATCTCCAGATTAAATTCTCAATTCAACATCAGGAAAAAAAGTCCTCAAATTGCATACAGCGTGCATATAGAAAGAAAGTAGGAGAAGATTAATTATGAATTAATAATAAATAGTAAAGAATGTTGTAAATGCTAGTAATGAGATCTGGTAATAGCATTTGTATACAGGAATGCTAAATTATGTTGCAAAATAAGATTTCCATAGGAATATACTAATAATAGAGATTATCTCTATATCAAATAGAGTTTTAATACTCTGTTTCTATAGCTTTTCAAACCCCCCCCCAAAACCAAAAAAAACCCAACCAAACAAAAAAACCCCAAACCTTCAAGAACTCTGTTGTATTAGCAAAATAATGGAATTTTCTTGCAAAATTTTTTTAATTCCCAATATGTCTAATTTTTTTAAATTAAAGTAGTCTGAAAGCAGCAAACAAAACATCTGCTTCAGAACAGTGACCACAATCAGCCATAACAGAACATAATCAGTATGTTCTCCTCCCCAGGTTGTTCTTGTTATTGCTTAACCAGTCTTTCTCCTTCTTCTATATGGATTCCCAGAAGCATTTCACCATCGCTGACTGGTTTAGCCAGGGCTGGAGGCAGCTCCACCTTGGACCACCTTGCCCTTTTTTTTTTCTTTTTTTTTTTGCATACAATGTTTTGTCTTGAACTTGGGATTTCTCCAAAGGAGATAGTACCTACATTGGGATGGTGATATTCATGTATTACCTTGTAACTCTATTAATTTATTATGCTGTAACTCAGTGCTGCCGTAGATGTGGCAATATGGTATAGTTTCAAGTGGTTGCTTGGGCACAGCAACACTGATTTAGAGATCAAACAAATAAGATTAACATCCAACCACTCTGCTTTGATCTGGGCGAGGGTTGGACTAGACAATCTGTAGAGTTCCCTTCCAACCTCACCTTTGAACTGGGAATGATGCAGCTCAAGGATCCATGTCATTGTATTTATTTGTGTATTTTTCTGAGTTATATTATTTCTGTATTTTTGATACACCGCAGTATATTTCAAAGCACAAGCATGAGGAGAATGCTTTTTGAAATTCAGAAGGCCTTATTTTTCTCCTGTGGTTTGCTTACCTTGGCCATTTGTATCAATGTGAATCATAGGTGAATAGGACCATTCTTATTTGATAGTGTTTAACATCCAGTTTGCAAAACTGAAAATGTCAGTGGAAAAACACATCTCTCGAGTTTCTGCAGAGATTTTTGTCATGAAAAGAGGAACTTTAATGAAGACTGCAAGATTTCTTCTTAATTTTAGTGGGGTTTTTTTTTAACTGTTTATCTGGAAGATGCCTTTGGATGAACTTTCTTTTTCAGGGCCAAGCAATGTGAGAAAATTAAAAAATTATGTAATGTGTGGCAGAACTAGCATGTTTCAAAAAAACCATTAATATGATCTGCATACAGACTTTTTAAATATAGCAGATTGAAAACAATATGTATTAAAAATATAAACTTGATACTGAGTTTTTCAACCCTATATTTCAATTTTTTAAAAGTACATTAAGCTGCTTTCAAAGAGAAAAAAGGTTTCATATCTTCATGGTACAAAAATGTATAATATATAAGTCAGTTCATTTCAAGTACTCTAATAGACCTCTGATTTTTTCATATAAATATAATTATCAGTGTATAAAATTTGTGAAACTGAACTGTTAAAATTTCAGGTTGTATTTGAAGTCTATACTTTATGTCCGGGACAGATATTTTCCCAAAATTCTACCATAGCTTATTAAGTGACCTTTTATTAAAAAGTAAGTTTTATAATTTAAATACTAAAAGACAGAACAAATTTTCCTATTGCTGAAAGTATTATTCTTCTATGCCAATAGTTGGTTATATAAATATTACGAAACTGTTTTCTAATCTGATTATTTCCTGTGCATATCTTTCCTTCCTGTCCCTGTATTCCCTATTTCAGTAATACTTCCAATTCTCCTTGTGTACTCACTTTTTCCATGTTTTTTCTCTAATATGTTTTTCTCCACCAATACCAGTCTCCTTTTTCTCCCTCTCTCAGACGCACTGGTGCCGGTGAAGATAACCTCATAGGATATACCCTGCTGGGACAAACCAAAGGTCCATGTTGCCCTGCAGTCAGTCTCTGACAGTGGCTGTAGAATATGTCATTTAGGGAGGGCAGTAAGTTAAATCACTTTCTGCAGTCCATTCCCTTTCTGATCTCCCATCATCCACTGTCACTGGATTGGAGATGTCAGAGAGTGTACCCTTAGCCAGTCCTTTTAGAATCCTTTTATTGATAGTGTCCATCAATTTGTCCAATGCCTTTTTGAACCTACTGATACTGTCAGCCTTCACAACCTCCTATGGTGACAAGTTTTAGAAGTCCATGACCTGTTGTGTAAAGAAGTATTTTCTTTTTTTCTGTTTTAAATTCATCTTTCCTTTCTTTTGAGTGGCTCTGTGGTTTTGCTGAGTGACAGTTCCATATTTAGCTTACCCACTCTCTTCATGCTGTAAATCTCGGTCATATCCCCCCATAACCTTCTCCTCTCCAAACTGAAGTTGCAGCACTTTTAGTCTTTCCTCATAAGGATGGTGTCTATCACCTTGAGCATTAGTTGCCTTCCCTGTATCAGCTCTGACTTGTCTCCACATCTGAAGATGTAGTCTAGAGGTGCCTACAAGACTCAAGTAATGGGCTCACACAGGTTTTATATAGAAGCAAGATACTGCCCTTGGTGTTATTCTCTATAGTATTCCTGATGATGTCCAACATTACTTGGCTTTTTGGGTTACTGTTCCACGGTAAACCAAAGACTTCAGAGGAATGCCAACATGCCCACAAAATAACTTTCCCGAGTTGTAAATGCCAGTTCCAAATTCGGCATTATGTAAGCCTAGTTAAGATTCTTTTTTTTCTCTCTAGATGCTTTTTCTTAGGTCTATTCACACTGAAGCTCATTATGTGTCACCTTCTTGCCCACTTATTCAGGCTAATGAGGTCTTTCAGGAGTTGGTCACCATTGGTACTGAATTTCACTGTCCAAAGGAGATTTAAGTTTTCGCTACCTTTTATAGATCATTAAAGATGATGAATAAAATTTGTCCAGGCACCTACTTCTGAGTCTTCTCCATGGTAAAAATCCATTAAACCCTATCTGTTGTTTCGTGTCATCTAACCAGCTTTCTGCCCACAAAAAAACTTCCCTTCAATCCCCTGACACCTTTTTTTCTTTAATAACGTTGCTGTGGAATGTTACTGGAAGGCTTTTGGAAAACGTACATGTATTCATATCCCATTTATTTGCAGGCATGCTGATAGCTTCATAGAATTAGAGAAAACTAGTCAGACAGGATTTCCCATTGCAGAAACTCTGCTGGATTCTGCAGATGATCTTTCTCTGTGTGCTCATCACATCATACCATCTTGCTGGGGACAGAAATCGGCTTTTCCAGTCTGTAGCTCGAGTCCCTTTTATAGATCATAGAATGATTTGGGTTGGAAGGGACCTTGAAGATCATTTAGTTCCAATCCCCCTGCCATCAGCTAGAGGGGGGAGGTCTAGAGCAACTAGACCAGGTTGCTCAAAGCCTCATCCAACCTGGCCTTGAACACTTCCAGGGAGGAGGCAGCCACAGCTTCTCGGGGCAACCTGTGCCAGTGTCTCGCCACCCTCACAGGAAAGAATTTCTTCCTCATAGCTCATCTAAATCTCCCCTCTTCCACTTTAAAGCCATTACCCCTTGTTCTGTCACTCCCTGCCCTTGTCAAAAAGTCCCTCCCCAGCCTTCCTGAAGCCCCTTCAGGAACTGGAAGGCTGCTGTAAGATCTCCCTGGAGCCTTCTCTTCTCCAGGCTGAACAGCCCCAACTCTCTCACCCTGTCCTCACAGGAGAGGTGCTCCTGCCTTCGGATCATCCTGGTGGCCCTTCTCTGGACTTGTTCTAACAGGTCCATGTCTTTCTCAGCCTTTCCTCACAGGAGAGGTGCTCCAGTCCTTTGATCATCCTGGCAGCCCTCCTCCAGACTCATTCCAGTAGGTCCATGTCCTTCTTGTGTTGGGGGTCCCAGAACTGGATGCCGTACTCCACATGGGCCCTTAGGAGAGTGGAGTTAAGAGGGAGAGTCCCCTCCCTTGACCTGCTGGCCACGCTTCTCTTGATGCAGCCCAGGATACGGTTATTGGCCTTCTGGGCTGTGAGTGCACATTGCCGGCTCATGTTGAGCTTCTTGTCCACCAGCACCCCCAAGTCCTTCTCTTCAGGGCTGCTCACAATCAACTCTCCACCCAGCCTGTATTTGTGCTTGGGGTTGCCCCGACCCAGGTGTAGGACCTTGCACTTGGCCTTCTTGAACTTCATGAGGTTTGCACAGGCCCACCTCTAAAACCTGTCAGGGTCCCTCTGGATGGCATCCCTTCTCCCCAGCGTGTTGACTGAACCACACAGCTCGGTATCGTCGGCAGACTTGCTAAGGGTGCGCTCAATCCCAGTGTCTGTGTTGCCAACAAAGATGTTAAGCAGCACTGGTCCCAGTACTGACCCCTGAGGGACACGACACGTCACCGATCTCCACTTGGACATTGAACCATTGACTCTTTGAGTGCAACCATTCAACCAGTTCCTCATCCAACAAGTGGTCCATCCATCTAGTCCATGCCTCTCCAACTTAGAGACAAGGATGTTGTGCAGGGCAGTGTCAAATGCCTTGCACAAGTTCAGGTAGATGACATCAGTTATTCTTCCCTTATCTGTCAGCGCTGTAACTCCATCATAGAAGGCCACCAGGTTGGTCAGGCACAATTTGCCCTTGGTGAAGAAGCCATGTTGGCTGTCACCAGTCACCTCCTCACTTCCCATGTGCCTTAGCACAGTTTCCAGGAGTACCTGCTGCATGATCTTGCCAGGCACTGAGGTGAGACTGACTGGCCTGTAATTCCCCAGATCTTCCTTGTTTCCCTTTTTAAAAATGGGGGTTATGTGACCCCTTTTCCAGTCTGTGGGAACTTTACCAAACTGCCAGGACTTCTCAAATATGATGGATAGTGGTTAGGCAACTTAATTGGCCGGTTCTTTCAGGACCTGCGGATGCACCTCATCAGGTCCCATAGACTTGTGCATGTTCAGGTTCCTCAGATGCTCTTGAACCTGGTCTTCTACAGTGGGCAGCTCTTCATTCTCCTACTCCCTGCCTCTGTCTTCTGTGACTTTGGGGACATGACTTGAGTGCTTGCTAGCGAAGACTGAGACAAAGAAGTCATTGAATATCTCAGTCTTCTCCGTATCCTGAGTGATGGCTTTTTCCATACAACTATTTCTAGCTTTACCCAGAGTAAAAGAACTATGTATGGGTACCTTAATCTAAGAAAAAAAAAAAAAAAAAAAAGTAGTTTTTAGAATGTCCTGTGAACATGCTCAGAAGCCCTGGCTCCTAGTGTAGGGTAAGAGCTAAATGGAATCAATGGCTTGGACTGGAAATTTAAAAAGTTTCAGCTAAACTTGGATTTTTTTTTTTTTTTTAATTCCTTTGAAAAATGGAAATTTAATTAACAAAATTTTAATTTTTTAATAAAAAAATCATCCCTCTTGTATCATTTTCTTAGGTTGAAAGCCTACTGGTATCTTGTCCTCTTTCCATCTTTTCTGAGCAGGGAGCAGGCATACCGATCAGAGATTCCAGGCACAGAAGCCTATAAATGAGGGATTTCATGGTCTTACAGCAATATAATGCATGGCAGTTCATCTTTATAAACACCCATTTTCACCACGACAACCTTGGTGAAAGCTGTAATCATTGTCATTTTTAATGTCCTGCATTGCTGAGTAAGAGGCTATATAGGTTTCATCAACACTTCATCCTGTATTCCATAAACCAATAAATTACTTGCTTCAATGAGACTTCTGCATGTGGCATGTTGTTCGCAATTTGGAAGTAGATTCCACATCCTGAGTCACAAGCTTAGACTGCGTAGGTAAATCATTTCTGAGAAAATATTTGTTAAAACTGAACTAAGTAAGTTGGTTTTGCTGTCAGATGTTACACAAAACAGGGTATCTGGAAAATATTAGTAGAAAAGTTACAAATTTTGTTTATGCAAATTAGCAGGAACAGTTTTGACTACGAACCCTATTACTTAATTGACACAGTTTAAAATTGAGTTTAGTCCTGTATTTTCTGGAGTTATTTAGAGAATATAAAATTCACTTTGAAAAGATGAAGTCTTTGCAGTCTAATATAAACTACCATATAACAAAAAGTTAAGAAAAACTCTTGTACTGAAAAATTGCATTATACACCATGTGAACAATCATATTGGATATTGCTTATTGTTACTAGGATGATTTTTCTTTTTTCAGCTAATGAAATAAGTCATGGTATCTTAGACAGTGAGAGATTGCTGTTATGTTCTGTACAGCATATTAAAATGTTCTTTGGTAGAATACTGGCCAGCCCAAATAATTCCCTATATTCATTTAGGTAAATTGGTTTGTGTAAAGATTACTTTGATGACGTATACATGCAATTCACCCTAAAAATATTTGCTTAAAATTATTTAAAAGGGAAGTTAAAGGAGAATAACAAAGCTGAACAAAGATTTATGCTGATATTGTAGCTGCATTTGTAATTGTTCTGTTTCAAATAAATTATTTGAAATGTTGCACATAAACTGTATGTCCTAGGGAGCACAGACTGCCACTAGAGACAGCATGCCAAAAAAGGAGACATAAACCAAAGCTGAATAATGTGGAGAAAAGCAGTCCTGGCTCCATCTGCTGTCTACTTTTTCTCTCCCCCTTTCTTTTTTTTTTTTGGGGGGGGGGCACCTTCTTTCTTAGGGCATTCTGGGTACGTAGGTCATATATTTCCTTGAACAGAGACTGATATTTTAGGATACTTTTTTCTGCTTTTGCCTGCTGTTGAGATAGTTTAATTAAAAAAACCAAACCAAAACAAAACACCCTTTGTTTTGCATTTTCTGCTTACCATTAATAGTTTTTGTCTACTTTTTTCACCCTAGACACAACTCAGATTAAGTAGAAACATACTTTTTTTGTCACCCGAGGACCAAATTAATTTTGTGGCCTTCCCCTCTTCACCTGCATCAGTAAATGCTGTAAGGAAGCCCAGGCACAGTTCTAGAATCATTACTCATTCTTACACATATGCTCACACTAGCTTTTTCAAAGTGTAATTGAAAAATCTACTTCAAGTGCTAACTTTTCATATCACCGTCCTTGGAAATAGAACAGTTGTCGGACCAAGGCTGAGGAGAAGAGTCTGGGGGTCTGAAGTGTGACAGCTTGTCCCTGTTCCTCTGTTGAATAGGCTTGATCATCAGAATCACATCTGAGGCTGCTCTAATTGATGCCAAAATGTCAATCATAGACATATTTTTCTGATGTAACTGTGTGCAGTATAGCTTGGCTCTCCTTCTAAACTGGTTTTGTCCTTTATTTAGGGTCCTAAAAAATATAAATATTTTACTTGAAAATTGTCATTTACTCGGAGGTTCAATAGACTTCAGCAATGCAGATTTTTGCATTCACAAGAACTTCCGATTGCAATTAGTGTAAGTACTCAAATTTGGAAAATGGCTGCAAAACAGAAATAACACTTTTGAGTCAATCGTAGAGTTCAGTAATTTTTACTGAACTATGATCCTGAGAAGATATACATCGCTGTGCTTCTAAAACATATCCTCAATAACAGGATATTTAAATTTGGAAATTAAAATTTGCAAATAAAAAGTCTGACTGTAGATTGCAGAAATACTGAAAAAACAAAGCCTATGCTAAATAGATAGGCAAGAATGCAAGTAAGTCTTTAAAAATATTGATCTTTACATTCTTAGATCTAAAAAATAGCGTTGAAAGCTCCAGTCATAGCTAAACATCAGCAAAACTTACTGTGACAAGAATTGCTAGAAATTCAAACTTTATTATAGAGAGGATTTCTAAAAATTAATAATAAAATAATTTGTGAAACATATGCTTTTTCAGATAGAGAAGAACATTTATTGACAGGAATACAGAAAACTCAAATATAATAGAAAATTAGTAATGCAGTTAGCCAAACATTCAACACACTAGAAAATAATATAGTTCACAATTCCTGATGTTTCTGTAACATGAGAGGTAAAAGCATTTTTATAGTATGTAAGTCTAATTCCAGCTTAGATGTTGAAATAAAAAAAATTTACATTTGATTAATCGTACCACTTGAGAAGATTATTAAAAATAATAATAATAAAAAAAGAAACAGAGTTGTGGAGATCTTTGACAAATGTCTACATGAACATAAACAGTCAGTTACTTTTCTGCAGCTTAACAAAGTAGCATGTGTTTCAGGAATTTTTCAGTCTAGAAACTAATACTTAGACATTATTGTAAAAGACATTGCTTATTAGCATTAATTAAGATGTGAGAGAACTAAGATTTTTTTTTAAGGAAGTGGTTATTTGCTGGAAAACATACATTTGGTTGTTCTCAAACTACTTGTGAATATCAATTTGAGTGTTTCCAGCTGTAATGGAAGAGTTGGACTATACAGCTGTTGAAATCTTTGGCTGCCTTTTAATCAACAGGTCTGCAACTAAGTTGTCCCATAGGGACCGCTGAATGCTTCAGCAGACACAGTTCATGAACCAGATAATATCAGTTTAAAGCACTTCCTCTCCAATCCCAACCATATATTAAAAAACGAATCAGTCCTAGAGTTCAATATTATGTTATATTAAATATTATAAGCCTTTATTATAATACTAAAAAAAGGTATTATTTGTTACCTGATTTAGGTAAGCAGTCACACACACTAAATCAATTACAGTTCGTTTTTATGTGTATTTGTATAGTCTAGTCTAGTTATTTTCCTTTTTTTTTCTTACATTGTTGTTCTCCCTCATCAGATTCTTCCTCATAAGAATCAGGTAGGTCATATTGGTCATAACCTCCAGGTTAAGATAACTTAAAATATCATTTGAGGCAGTCTTCAAACTCAAGGATGCATTGCATTTTGCTCCGTTCTTTTATTCTCCAAGGTATTTCTGCAAAAATTAGAATTAAAAACATAATATTATAAATAAAGATCAAGAAAGAATGAGTGGTGCAGTTGCTCATTTTGAGAATATCTTCTCTGTCATCTTTGGTTTTTAAATTGAGATTAAGGATTTTTACGTCGTAGACTCAATTCAGTTTATTGGTGTGTTGGATCTCTTCCCCTGGACATGTTCCATTTCTTTCTGCTGAAGGTGTTCTGTTGAGGCTGAGGTTATTTGTGACAGCATTTTATAAGCATAGTATGTGTCTTTTTTTTTCATTTTATGGTTCAGCTGCCTTGCATATTGAGGTTATTCAGTATACCATATAAGCAATATGTATGAGTTATATATTGGCATGTACTTTGCAATCTACTTTGTTACAACAAAATCATTTAAAATATTACCGAGTAGAGAGCATATCTAGAAATTGACATGAATGACATTCGTTTCTGTATGCAAAACACTGTGTCTTTTTAAATACTTTTCTTGAACTGTATTGCAAATTCTACAACATATAGCAAAATATAGATTCTCTTCCTATATGCATAACATAAAACATACATGCTGTTACCAATGGTTACAGTCAATCACTTTACTCATTTGTTCTGTTGCAGACGGTTCGCCATGGTTTTCCTTATCTACCCACTGCCTTAGCTTTTGACCCAGTTCAGAAAATTCTGGCAATTGGAACAAGAACAGGAGCCATACGGATGTATCCTTTCTAATGCAGAATTTTCACCATTTCTATGTGTTTGTAATACAGTGATGTGAATCATCTTCTAAAAGCACTCAGGTAAGGTTACAGTTCATGTTCTTGTGTTCTATTTTATTTTGCGTTCCTAGATGGACTGGAAAAGGATGTACTGTTGAGGAATTACCACTAGGTCCTTAAGGTATCCAAAGAAAAAAATTTAATTGAGTTTTTCGCATATGTTTTTGGCATATTTTGGTTAATATAAAGCAGAATTAATTTTTGTTTTTCAGCATGAAAAGTAGACACTTTTCAGTATGTAAAGGTAGACTACAAAGTGGTAATGAGCAAGTTGTGAATGCTGTGTTAGCAATAAAGAAAGACATTACTGTAATACAGCTAGCCAGCTGTAGGCATCTTCACTGTAGATATCTATATGTGAAATATTGTTTAGACTCTTCCAAGTGAATGGTGGGAAATTAGTGATTTTAGGGTTTAAAATAGGGGACAATGTTTATAAAATACTAATCTAATTTTCTGGTTCTTTTGCTACCATTGTCCCCAGGGTAACCAGAAGCGTAATGAACCCAAAGGCAGGTTAAAAGTAAATAAAAATCTCCTCCTGGAGAACCAGTCTGTGCTTCATGTAATATGACTAAAACTTTGTTTCCTCCATTTTTGGGTGCTCTTGTTCTGAACAGTTGCATTTTCGTAAGCCTCGTTTTCTATCTGATCCAGAACATTTCACAAGACTCAATTTAAACCTCTAGTTTTGTGACAAACTTTGCTTTGATAGTTCTGCTCTTAATATTTACCTATATGAAGGAGATTGAATATATTCTGTTCAATTACAAAGAGGAAAATCCCCTTGAATGTGCAATTCTGGGAAAGTGCAAGTCTAGTAGTCGTGCTTTCTTCTTTTGGGAGGTATGCAAGGTTGGAAAGCTGGAGCTTTGTCTCTGGAAACTTCATTGATATATTCTGTGAGTGGAGGTATTGGGAATTTCATGGGTAATGTAGATGTAAGAAGAAGGCCTTGCAGAAATTTGACTCCTGAGCACACCTTTCCATCTCAGCAACCTGGCTTTTGTAGGAGCAGTGCTGTTACTGGCTAGACATCCTATACCTTTATAAATCCCTCCTTTAAGAAAAATGCAGTACAGAGCCTACAAGTTCATGCAGAATTAAGTTAAACCTGCATGTCCCCTGCCACAGGAATGGAACATGCAATGCAAAATTAGATATATCCCTAACCTTATATAAAATTCTATATATATTCTGTGGAAACGGATTATAAAGGGTGGGAAGAAGAAGGGACAAGAATGTATTTCAAAGCACGCTTCCCTTTATTATCTCTTCTCACAGAAAATTTTCTAAATCAAACAAAAATATCAAGTTTACCAGGGAATTTGATTTTTTTTTTGTATGTGTGTGTGCTTTGAAGACAGAGGGTGCCATAAAATGAATTATTTATTAATTTTAACCAAGACTTCTCCATTTGTCTGTCAAAGGTTCACAGAACATATTACATAAAAAACCTAATTGTGGACTAATAGCTTTGCATTTGTACACAAGGCTGAACAGTAATCACTGAAACAGGGCCTGGAACCCCACATGGAACACCACTCATTTAAGCCAGTCTTGCTGCAACCATTTGTAATTGCTGAAATCTGGCAATAAAATTCAAGTCAAGATGTAGCAGGTTTAGTATTACATGTGAAAATACAATTAATAAAGGAGGGGTTTTTTAAGCAAACTGAAAAAAAAAAAGTATAGATTTTAATGGCTGTGAGTCTTCCACAGTAGCCTGTAAAAATACTTTTAAACAGAGCCACAAAATTTCATTCTGCCATGAACATGTTATGTAAAGAAATGAGAGAATTAATTCCACACATATGTTGTGTCTGGCTGGTGCTTCTAAACAGTACTGTGGATGGAGTGAAAGGACAGACTACTTGGCTCCTATCAGAGAAATGCACCCAATTATTTATTTGTTTATTTATTGGTAGCACCAAAAGGGTCTCATTTGGATCAGACTCTGTTTTGCTGGGCATAGCAAGGCATAGCAAGACCAAATTTATGTTTAGTATTCCTGTAATGTTGTAGAACAAGTTTTCCTGTGACCAGTGTAAGTTACATAATGGTATTGCTCTTACCCTGTCTTTCAAAAAGATTCACAAAGTACTGGTATTTCTACTGGTCAAAAGTTAAGAAATCTCAAAGGGGAAGCTGTTTCCAAAGAAAATGAAGTGTACACCTCTGTGTTGGGAATTAATGTTTAACATCACGCCTTCAGGTGATCATTTCAAATGATCCAGCAGCAGTACTGAAATTGACTCTGCTAAATTGGCCTGAAATAGAGTATATTATTCATAAGTTGCCATTAGAATACAGAGATAAATGAAAGTTCATTTTGGTATGAGAGTCAATTTGTCTTCTCCTAGATTTCTTTTCAGACTGCTTTAGATGCAACTGCTATAGCTTCTACAGCAGTGGGAATTGCTGTTGCTATGCTCTACTGATCCTAGCAGTCTCTGTGGGATTCGCAAGGAACTTCAAACAACAATGTAGGTTTTACCTACACCGCTGACCACTGGCTACTGGATCCTCATAGGGACAGCTATGCTCCAGCCACAGGATGAGAGGATGCTGCAAATCATCAATGAAAGAGTACCTTCCTATTACCAACACAAGCTAACAAAATCTGCAAATAAAGGGGAAAAAACCCACTCTTGAAACAATTGCTTTGCCATCTGGTCATTATTCTCCTTTGTCTTAACACAGCAAATTTTCTTTCCCCTCTGAGGACTTTTTTCCTATTTGAAGCTTGTTCTCAGCTCCTATATCTTTGATTGTCACTCAGATCATTGCTTGAAATCACTCTGCCTGGACTATCCTTGCTTCAGGCAAACACATTGAGATGAAGAGGGGCTATGAAACTGAATTCCTTTTCTTATCGTCTCCATATCCTTCTTCTCTAGTCCCACTTTGGAGAACCTTCTGACATTACACACAATAAACCGAAGTGTACAGTCTCTAGTAACTGTCAGAGAAGGTTCTGTATCCCCATACAAGGGGCAAGAAATCAAGAGACTTAGTCAGACTTAAGTCTCTTGTCATTTCAGAGGAAAAAGAGAAGTCTGTGAGTTTGTCACATTCTAGATCTGAATAAACAGATTAAAATCAGTGGTGTTAGCAGTGATTATGCCAGTGTTAAATCTGAAGAACTAGCATGTTGCTTTCAGACTTCATGATTTGATATTGTCGTTTATTCAGCTCACAAATGCTTGTTAAGGTTCATTATACGTACTTTATGGAGTCACAGAGTCCTTTCCTTTGGACTTAACTCCATCACATCAAAGATGTGCTTAGCCAGTACAGCTAGCTACTTCAAGCACATAGAATAGAGCATGTACATATTTTTGTATTGAGCTGCTGATTATTTGGTGGTCAGCTGCAGTATGAAATTCTGAAAGAGATTCTTCTATAGCTGTTATCATCTTTGCTTGTTAAGAAATGAGAGAAAGTTTGTCTTAAATCCAGTGCAAAGAAAACAACTTACTGGGTCCAGGGAGGCCTCCACACCACTTAAAGCTTATCCATCATCAAACAGGCTTAAATTAGTAATATGCATTTGGACATGTTTTAGTGTTGTCTGTTGTTGTCATTGATACATATTCTGTAGACTTATGGGCTTCATGTTGTCATGGATGCAGGTTATGTGGCATGCAAATCTTTGTTTTCACTGTTTGTTGCTTGAGCAAAAAAGTAAGCCATCCACGACACATGCAAGGCCTTTCTAACAGACATACCAGCTTGCTGGATTCCTGACAATACAGTAGCCATTTTATACCTAAGCAAACAAAATTATTGTGACTCACTGGCATGTGGAAGTGGAGGTGTTGCTCTGTCACAGCCTTTTGCTTACCTGCATAGTCCTGACAGTTTCCTTGCTCTGACTTTGGTGGTTATCAGATCTTTCTGTAAGTAGTCCAATTCAGTAACCTGGCAAAATACTAGTTCTTTTTTCCTGTGCTACTTTTTGCCAGATCAGTGAATTGAATTATCTGGAGCTTACTGCTGATGCTAATCAGAATGATGCATAAGGAAGCTGGAAGGAGTGCATGGTTGGGACTGGACAGAGAGGGAGATAGAGGAGAAATAGAAATTTTAGCAGCAAGAAGCATGTTATTAAATTGACTTGTCTTACTGTGTGAAATTGCATCACAGAAATCCAGCTATGGCAGAATGCAGTGGTTATGAATTTTGCTACAAAATGTAGAAACAGACTTTCAATTTTGAGTAGTATGGAAGATAACCTATCTTTTGCTTATGTTTTAAAAATCTTCATGTAAAGCCATTTGCAAATCACAAAAATTCTACAGGCTCTGCTCAAGAGAGATTCTGCTTTTAGATCATATTTGGAATAATATTTATGGCCTGTTTTATGTGTTTCTTCCCATGCTTTGATAGCAAGAGTGATTTTTGAATGTCAAATACAGTACAGCAATACTTATCTTAATAGGTAGCTTTTGTGAAAAACAAAACATGGCATCAAAATGGCCAAGAAGGCCAATAGCACCTTGGCTTGTATCAGAAATAGTGTGGCCAGCAGGATTAGCAAAGAGGTCATCCCCCTGCACTCAGCACTGGTGAGGCTGAGTTCTGTGTTCAGTTTTGGCCCCTCACTGCAAGAAAGACATTGAGTTGCTGGAGCGTGTCCAGAGAAGGGCAACGAAGCTGGTGAGGGGTCTGGAGAGCAAGTGTGATGAGGAGCAGCTGAGGGAACTGGGGTTGTTTAGCCTGGAGAAGAGGAGGCTGAGGGGAGACCTTACTGCTCTCTACAACTACCCAAAAGGAGGTTGTAGCGAGGTGGGGGTCAGTCTCTTCTCCCAGGTAACAAGCAATAAGATGAGAGGAAATGGCCTGAAAGTGCACCAGGGGAGGTTTAAACTGGATATTAGGAAAAATTAATTTACTGAAAGAGTTGTCAAGCATTGGAACAGGCTGCCCAGGGCAGTGGTGGAGTCCCCATCCCTGGAGGGATTTAAAAGACATGTAGATGTGGTGCTTAGGGATATGGTTTAGTGGACATGGTGGTGTTGCGTTGATGGTTGGGCTTGATGATCTTAGAGGTCTTTTCCAACCAAAATGATTCTATGATTCTATAAAATTGTCTCAGTTATTTCTATGAAACAGACAATAATAATATATTTGATTCTAGATTTACTATCCCAAGTAAAGGGAAAGGTGAAATCTAAACCCAAGATAGACCTATTGAACAGCATGTGTCCTCTGCAGGTGATGTACACAGAGAGACTATATTACCAGAAGGTAAAACTGAGGCTGTTTGTGTACTTTAGAAAAGATCAGACAAAGAAAATAAATAGTACTAATTAAATCATCGCCTGCAGAGTTCTGAGGAGGCATGGAATTTTACAGTAGCTAAAGGTAGTGTGGTAAAGAATGTGTGACATCAGGTTGGATGTACTTTAAAAGAAAAGGAGAGAGTATAACTGGAGGTTTTAGTCTCTGAGAAGGATGGCATAGCATCTAAATATAAACTGTGACAGATTTACTCTCCCTGGAACTGCTGTCTCTTAATCTAAACAAGGTTTCAGTAGATCTTTATCCTTAAAATAAGCCAACTATGTTCCATGCTGTTTACTCTGTGTGATTTATTGGGCAGTTGGAATGGGGGAAGCACAGACAAGATCATAAACCCGAAGTTCTGTTATTTGACTTGGAAGAATCATTCATGCATTTCATCTTTATCTCATCTTGGAATATATTTGTGATTTTTCCAGAGCACTTGAGTGATTCAAGAACACAAACCTCACTGAGAGTCAGTATTCCTAACATAAGTTCTTTTAAAAATCTCTCTGGGAATCAACACATATATATATGTATTTTTGTATGCACAGACACCTAAATAGGTTATTACAGAAATGAATTTACTGTCAATCTAAAAGAACAACAACAAAAAAATTAAAGGATATTAAAAAATAAATTTTACCTGTATGATTTAATCTGACAGAACCAGAATTTGGGGAATTTTAAATCTATACTGAGATTACTATGCATCTGGTTACATGTGCACTCATGTATGTACACATATTAGGTCTCTGCATAATGCATAAATTTGGGTCCATTGGTATCCCAAGCCTCTTTCATGCTTTTTAAGTAAATGGGTTAAATATCTTACAATTACATGTACTGAGCTTCCTTCACTTTCAATTGGTTTATCAAGGAGGTAAGAATGGAATCTAACATCTGCAAACAAATCTACTAAGAAAAAATAGATTTTAGTATATTTGGAGATGCACATAAAAATGTCATACAGGTGGATGGATCTGGAAGCATTTTAATTGGGGCTGGTGACTGCATTTACGATCACTATCTGAAAAAAAAAAAGCTTTCTAGGTGTTTGTTTCAATAATTTTGAGTTTCATAAAAAAACCCAACTTAGTGGAATACTGAAATTATGACTAGTGGTGACAGTCAACCATTTCAAAGAAGTGATGTGTCCTAATTAGACTTTGTGTGAGCTTTAGAGCTTTCCCTGCCTTTTTTGTTCAGAATTTTCTGTCAGCAACAGAAGTGTTGTGCATAGGAAGTAATGCACATCAATTTGCCCTCCTTTCCAGTCTGCTAATTATCTTTTTTAGACAAATATCTGCGACCTAAATTTGGCAAACATCCTTAAAAAACAGAAATTTGTAGTCATACTACGCACTTAATTATTTATTTTGACTCTTCTTCATTTGCTTTTATCTAGTGAATACTCTTCATGGCAGAAAGAATTAGTATTTCTCCAAATGACTTAGAAAAACTACTGTCTAGCAAAAAAGCAAGCCCAGAGTACATAGATACATACATACACTGGGATTCTTTTTGTGTTGTGGAAAGAGACCTATTTCTGTCTAGCTACAGGCACTCATTCCATTTAAATTCTTGACTTCTCAAAGTTAGGTGCCTTTCTTGCATGTAAGTTATTTATGGAAAGAGGCCATGGACAAAAGGGAGCTGTGGAGGGTTGAGTGCTTGTTATGAGGTAGAAAGACTACAATGACTGTGAATAATTGTCTCTGCATGGGGAATACCAATGTAGAAGATCTTTGGAAGTTTCTGGAACCAAAGAGATCCAGCTGTAAGGATCTCCTGCAGAGAGGAACATGAACCACCTGTTGTTGGTTCAGTATGAGATGGGACAGACATAGTTGCACGCTATTTCAACCAAAAGCTTATGTACAGGTGTAGAACAACTGCATAATTTTTCCTGAGGTCTGAAAAATGGGGACATGGACAAAACAGAAACTGTGATCTCATTCAGGAGAGGGGGCAGGGGGGGGAAGGTTTCCTTGAAGAGCTGCTTTTCCCTCATCAGGTTTCCTTGATGAGGTTCTTTTACCTCATCCATGGCCAGCTCAGTCCCTCTGTCCCTAACTGTGACCTAGTTTTGCTCCAGTTCTCACGGTTCTTATGTTTCTGTTCCTCAGCCCTGACCTGACTTTTCTAAGTTGCAGCAAACAAGCAATATTCTTTCAATCTCCACTTTTCTCCTGACCTGTGTAAAGCAGCCTCTGAATGACATATTTTTCTAAGGGAACTGTTTCAGTCAAGAACCAAGGTGTTTCCTGAGTGCTTCAAATGTAGCATTCAAAGCCACACATGAGTACAGATGGAGAACAAAAAAAGAGCATCACTGGAGAAACCAGGCTTGTCCAAAAGAGATTGTGGATCAAGAACCATCAGAATGTGAAGAGCTGAAGCAGCCAAGTCTTAGGGGTCATCAGTCTCCTCATCCAGCGGGAACACAGGGAAGGGAAATGAGATAGAAATTTTGAGACCCTATGCCTTTTTAGTGTTGGTATGAAGGAGGTCAAAGGTAGTTTAGAAATTTGTGTGTAGAAGTCATCACCACCTGTCCTGGTTTCGCTGGGATAGAATCATAGACCAGGCATGGTATGCAGAGGCTGTTAGTTTCAAGTCAGACAGGTGCTCCAACCAGGAGGAGCAAAAGCTGGGGCAGCTGACCTGAGCTGGCCAACAGGTGTATTCCATACCATCAACATCATGCTCATTATGAAGGGGGAATTTTATTGAGGACAGGAGGGGCTTCTCCTGCTTTGCTTCCCTGCTTTTTAGGGGTTGCTATCCCTGGACTGGGCTGAGTATAATTTTGTGTACTTTTGTTTCATTAAATCTGGTTTTGCTTCAGCCCACAGGTCTCCTCTCCTTTTCATTATTCCCTTTCTCAGCTGGGGAAGGGTCATTGGGTGATAAAGCAACTGCTATAGTTTAGCCCTGAATATAGGCTAAATGTAGACACCACCTAGGCATATTTTTACCAGCCCACTCAATTCCCTTCTGGATACGCAATAAGTTCACAGCTCTCCTTGATAAGCTTGCAAAGTAGCATGTACATCCACTGAGTACCATCCTCAGTGCCTGGATCTTTTGCAGAATGTGGGAGGTTGTGCTTCAAAAAGAACCGGTCCTTACTATTCCTGTCTGAATAGTTCCTGCCTGAAGGAACCATGAATGATGCAAGATGGTGAGTCTTACCTTCCTATTTTTTATTAAGATCCACTTTATCTGCATGAATGTCTTTCCTAAGGAGACATGTAAATTTATCAGTTGCTAATCAAAAATGAGCCTCTGGCCATATAGTAAACAGTCAAAGCTGGTATCACATTCCATAATGTCATATACAGGTGCCAGATTTATCAGTAACCTCTTAAAGTAATGGAAGAAACTCTGAAACAAAATCAACCAGGAAGCATGTGCTCAGTGTGAAATATCAGAAAGGCAGCTTTAGTAGTTTGGGAAAACAACTTTATTTGTGAAGCACCTGGGTAGTTGTATCTTTTCATTTGATGTTTTTTGGGATCCTGAATGTGTCTCTTTTTTAATGGGTTAGGTGCATCAGAGAATAACGAGATAATATGAGAAGGGAGAAATACCTAAAAATAGGAAGATAATTGGCAGTGATATGCAGAAAGTTACTAGTTTTCTCTGTGCAAGGTGAATCCTTAGTCAGTGCTGACTAAAACATAACCAGCAGAAGGTATTAGAAGCGTATAGCCACAGCAGCTGGAATCATATGGCTGAAGATACGTGCTTTTCTGCTGAAGAATGTACCTTTCAAATTTTTGCTCTAGCTACACAGTGTAAGGGAATGCAAATTATGTCTATGCCAGGTTTCTGAATTATGCTGTGTTGTTAAAATAATGTCCTGGGCACCTCTTCTGATTTTGTGTTGATATACAAAGATCAGTATAATAAACCCATCCGTAATAACTACTTTAAAGATAGCTATAATAAACAAAGTACACATTATTTAAAGACTGGTCTGTCTGCCATTGTGTAAATATTGCACTAAAATGTTAGGTAAGGTGGGCTTAGCAAGTGCACTCTCAGTGATGCTGGGTTTTGATAAAAGAGGAATCACTTCCTGTATACTCTGTCCTTCTTACTCTATGAACATTTGCTTTATAGCCATGCAAACACTGTTCCACCATAGCAAAAACTCTGGTGTGTTATCAATCTTTCTGTTCTCACTTACAAACTTTCTTAAATGCATATTTAGAAAATTTTATATTCATCAACCAACTACAACACTATCAAGTGTTATTTAAGTGAGTATTTTTATATTGTCCATGGAAAAGATGCTTTTTTTCTTCATTCTAGTCAATCTGTGGTTATACAATCATACTACGTATGCCCTGGAGCCTTGTTGTCACTGCTTATTGCAGTTATTATTCAGACATGATTCTGGAAATTTAGGCAGGATGTTTCTAACAACAGACTATTGTAAAGTTATCTTTTAAAGAGAAATTGAGCTGTGAATCTTCATGTGGCATTCAAGCTCACAGGCATATAGGATCTCTCATGGGGCTTTTTTATTGCAACAATTCTATTCATCAACAACCTATCTACAGTCAGTTATGGGGATTCACAGATCTCTTCTAGAATTCCCACTGTAAATTTAGATTCTCCTGATGTGCATAAGCAACTATGCTTTTTTTTTCTTCTGGTAGAAATTACATTGAATTTGTCAACACTGCACATGGTCATTATCTTGCTCTTTCACCAAGTTTGTTTAGGTTTGTTTAAAAATCCTTGCTAAACTTGCTAAACCAAATGACTTTGACACATATTTAACTCTTTAGGTCTATAACAGATGAAGAAATACACCAAACTTTAACAGACGTACACTGGAATATTGTGACTTCTGCCTAAGTACCATAGCATTTGGTGACACTGTCTTCAGAATGCCAAAATAACTATTGAAAATGGACCATGCTCCCCTATCTCCCACCCATTTTAAAAATGCTTTTCAATTTCTTCAATATCCTACTGGGAATTTCTGAAGTTT
Organism: Antrostomus carolinensis; assembly: GCF_000700745.2. Taxonomy (NCBI): domain Eukaryota; kingdom Metazoa; phylum Chordata; class Aves; order Caprimulgiformes; family Caprimulgidae; genus Antrostomus; species Antrostomus carolinensis. The sequence goes on from NW_010294962.1 coordinate 29,502, forward strand.
TTCATTTTGTTGACAGTTAATTATACCCTTTTCTTTCCTACCATAATTTTTAGTCAATGGAGGTATTTTCTCTTATTCTCTTCAGTTTCTGCATTGTTTTCTGGTTAAGGACACTATCTGCAGCCTTTTGATGACTGTGGATATTGTTGTCCAGGTTCCTGACCTTTTACAAGGCCAAGCAGTACCAAAAGATCAGTATCACATAAACTTTTTGGGAGAAATTATTGTTATTTTCTTAGGGAATAATGATTAGGCTAAATTTTGTATTGTTATATTTCTTATTTTAATTTAAACAAGTTTACTAAATGCAAGTATAAGATTTAGTGATTTGTAATTTCTCAGATCATCTCAAGTATGTATCCATGCAGTTTGGGGGGATTTTTCATTAGCATCCATTCTGCTTCATTCCTGTGTTCCTTCCAAAACATGACACAAATATCATCTAAACCTACTAGTAATTTACTTAGGACATTGTCTGTTGATTTCTGAACCTATGTTTCCAATATTCGCATCTCTAATAGTATTACCTGACACTCACACACACAAAAAAAGAGTGGACATAAAGGATCCTTTGCCAATAGATTCTGTTAAAAGCTGAATCAAGGAAATAATTAAGCTTTTTAATATTCTGGTTTGATTACTTCCTTTAGCCCTGAGTAACCCAGGATATTCCTCAGGTTTTGTTGTAGTTATTATTGTTTTGTAAGCTTGCCATTTCCAATGGGATCAAAACATTTCACGTTTGTGTTGGTTTTTTGCCTTTACCTGTCTCAATACTCTGAACACTAATGTAAATCTAGAGGAGCTTTTCTGAGTTGCATGGGGCTGTTCCAGATGGGTGTTTTACTTTCCACCTCCACATAGCTTGACTGCATTTTCCACCAGGTTTTATTCTCCTCATTAAAATAAAATGTTTAACAAGAACATATATTTGCTTTCTATTATAATGGGCAGAGAGTTGTATTAAAAATTGGTTTTACATAAAGGAGTTTGGACTGTTAGCCCAGCTACTGTTCTTATAATAATAAAATCTTCATTGTAAATATTTTCTTCTACATTGTGCAGGAAAAATGGCATCCGCGTTGGTTCCATCATGTTTGTTAGCTAAGATAGCCTTTACTTGAAGTGAATTTGGACTTCTGGGGGCTTTTAAAATTAAGATGTCTCTTATTAACCAATGCCTGTGGGTGTAACACCAATCAAAGTGCAGGGAATCATATAGTCCTGCTGGATCTCAGTTAGTTTTCTTTAAAAAGGAAGCTTAAACACTTGAGAAGCATCGCGTGTAGAGGAAGACAGAATTCATTCGTTTTTAATGCTTCCATTTTGCATTTGCAGGTTTGCACTGACTTTCAAATAGAACTTAATCAATGTTTTATAACCTGTGCTGATATGAATTAAAACTGAAAAAAGCACCACTATAGCATGGAGAAAAAGGAGTTTCTCTTAGGGACACCTTTAATCACCAAGTATCAAAATGATTAAAATGGATATCAGTAGAGATATCCCCGTTTTACTGATGAGGAAACTGAGGCACTGAATGGTAAAGTGATTTGATCCAGTCTTTAATAAGAGATGGGTAAAGAGTGTAGATTCTTTTATTTCTAGGCTGGCACTTCAGCCACAAGCTATTTAATTCAATGGCATTTAGCCTGGAAGCTTGTGTGCATATTTCTGATAATACTCGTGTTATCTTCCAGATCATAAGGAATTCAGGACGGATTCCCGTACCCTTTTGCATTGTGCTGCTGTAATAGCAGCGTAACAGTGTAATGTGTTAAGGATAAGTCAGGTACATCTTATACACATCTTTGAGTGTCTGTGGGTAAAAATCAGCAGAGTGTCCAATAAGGCAGATATCATGGTGGGAGTCTGCTATAGATGGCACAGCCAGGAAGAAGAGACAGATGAGATACTCTACAAGCAGCTGGGAGAAATCTCACAATCACCAGCCCTGGGTCTTGTGGGGGACTTCAACTTACTAGATGTCTGTTGGAAGTATAATATAGCAGAAGGGAAACAGTCTCGGAAGTTCCTGGAGTGTGTGGAAGAGAACTTCCTGACACAACTCGTGAGTGAACCAACTAGGGAAGGTGCCCTGCTGGACCTGTTGTTTGTGAGCAAAAAAGGTCTTGTGGGAGACGTGACAGTTGGAGGACACCTGGGGCACAGCGTTCATGAAATGAGTGAATTCTTGATTCTTGGAGAAGCAAGGAGGGGGGTCAGCAGAACTGACAGCTTGGACTTCCAGAGGGCAGACTTTGGCCTGTTTAGAAGGCTGGTCGATAAAGTTCCTTGGGAGGTAGTCCTAAAGGGCAAAAGAGCCCTAGAAGGCTGGATGCTCTTCAAGAGGAAATCCTGGAGGCATGAGAGCAGGCCATCCCCATGTGCCAAAAAATGAGCTGGTGGGTAAGAAAACCGGTGTGGCTGAGCGGAGACCTTTGGGTAGATCTCAGAAAAAAGAGGAAAGTCTATGAACTTTAGAAGCAGGGGCAGGCATTTCAGGAGAACTACAAGGATGAAGTGAGGTCATGCAGAGAGAAAATCAGAAGGGCTGAAGCCCAGCTAGAACTTAAATTGGCCAACTCTGTGTAAGATGATAAAAAATGTTTCTATAAATGTATTAACAAAAAAAGGAAAGCTGGGGAGAATCTCCATCCTTTACTGGATGCAGGGGGAACAATAGCGATGAGGGATGAGGACAAGGCTGAGGTACTTAATGCTTTCTTGCCTCAGTCTTTAAGAGTAAGGCCAGCTGTTCTTCAGGTACCCAGCCCCCTGCACCAGAAGACAGGGATGGGGAGCAGAACAAAGCTCCCATGATCGAAGAGGTAATAGTTAGAGACCTGCTCAGCCAATTAGACATCCACAAGTCTATGGGGCTGGATGGGGTCCACCTGAGGATACTGAGGAAGCTGGCAGAGGTGCTCGTCAAACACCTTTCCATCATCTACCAAGAGTCCTGGCTGACTGGGGAGGTTGCACTTGAGTGAAGGGTGGCAAATGTAACACCCATTAATGTTACACCCTTTTACAAGAAGGGCTAGCGGGAGGATCCAGGGAACTACAGGCCTGTCAGTCTGACCTCAGTGCTGGGGAAGGTCATGGAACAGATCATCTTGAGTGCTATCACACAGCACACACAAGCCAACCAAGCAATCAGGCACAGTCAACATGGGTTTATGAAAGCCAGGTCCTGCCTGACTGACCTGATCTCCTTCTGTTGCAAGTTTACCCACTTAGTGGATGAGGGAAAGGCTGT